>NW_007253720.1:748797-810036 GCF_000164805.1 Carlito syrichta | reverse complement strand
GGGAGCGGCCACCGCACTCCAGTCTGGGTGACAGAGTGAGACTCCAACTCAAAACAAAAAACAAAAAACTTTGGTTAAACAAATACATAATGTTTTTCTCTGTGAATCTATCTTCTGTTATAGGGGTGTCAACCCTGAACCTTGAGATGGGTGAGGAAAAACTTCCTTTTTCTTCTCTACAATATTCATTCAAGGTATTTAAACTGAGAACATCAGTTCAAAATACGGAACATTTGAGTTGTGTCTTACTGTAAGATACAAACACAACTTAATTAGTCATACTTTCTACTGTGATAAATTCATACAAAACCATTCCGAGGAGGCTCAAGGATGCTTCCAGACCTGCCCTCACACCTTCCCCACTCCCCAACCCCACAAGCTTTTTGCAAAGATCGTTGTCTAAATACCACTGAACAGCCGGGCTCAGTGGCTCAGCCTGTAATCCCGCACTTTGGGAGGCCGAGGTGAGTGGATTGCCTGATCCCACAGGTTTGAGACCCGCCTGGGCAACTTGGCGAGACCTCATCTCTACAATAATTCAAAAATTAGCTGGGCGTGGTAGTGCGCGCCTGTAGTTCCAGCTACTTGGAAGGCTGAGGTAGAAGGATCACCAGAGCCCAGCAGGTCGAGGCCGCGGTGGCCGGGAGCGACCACCGCACTCCAGTCTGGGCAACAGAGTGAGACTCCAACTCAAAAAAGAAAACAAAAACCACTGAACGGTGGCCTCCCTTTAAAAAAAAAAAAAAAAAAAAAAGCAATGCCCTTATTTTGTTCTGCTAATCATAATTAAGTCTTATATAGAGACCTGCCTGACTAGAATGCTTTTACAAATGGTTTGGGGCAGGTTCTGGTATCAAACCTGGGATGGAATTCCTGCTCAGCTGCATGGCCCCAGGCAAATGACTGACGGTTTGTACGTATGGACACCTCCCCTGCAAGATGGAGATGCTAACATGTACTGGCCTGACTCATGGGACGTGTTCGCTTCATACTCACTGCTAGGTTTGTTCTGCTTGTCCTGACTTTGCACTTTCTCTTAATTGGAATCCTTTGCTGAAAATGTCACAGATAGAGAACACGGGTAGGGAACAAATGTGTAAGTGGCCTGCTTAACCTTTGGGCCCAAATTCAAATTCACCAGTGATCCAACTAGGTTTTAGCATTGCAGCCTCCTGCCTGGCATGGCTCCACCACCAGGGCCCAGAGGACCACAGATACCCAGGAAGGAAATGACTACCAATTCTTTGGGTTTTTTTTCCTAGAGATGAGGTCTCATCAAGTTGCCTAGGCTGGTCTCAAATCCCTGGGCTCGGGCAATCCTCTCACCTCGGCCTTCCAAAGTGCTGGGATTACAGATGTGTGCCACTGGGCCTGGCTGACTTCCAATTCTTTAGAGCACTCCTGTTCTGTACTCCACTGCCCTCAGCAAACTGTCACTCCGCAGTCATTGTGGATTAGCCTCCTGGGCTTCCACGGCCAACATGCCTCAGCACCAGGAAGGGCCCCAATTGGCCCTTATTCCTGTGATGCTCTCCATGTTGTCTTCAAGTGCCTCAGGCATGGGCCAGTCTTCTCCCTGCTGAAAGCAGGTGTAGGTGCTGCTGAGCTCACCTAGAGGCTGAAGCCAGCTGACACCTGCCCTTTCAACTAAAAATCCATTTGCTCCAATAATCAGATGTTTCCACCCATAGCTTAATTGGGGGGTGGATGGGATTGGGACACGGCCTAGATATTCAATTAGAGATAACGAAAGTAGCCGGGCTTGGCGGCTCAGCTTGTAATCCCGCGCCTTTGGGAGGTTGAGGTGAGTGGATGGCCTGAGCCTGAGGGTTCGAGACCCGCCTGGGCAGCAAGACCTCATCTCTACAAGAAATCAAAAAATCAGCCGGGCGTGGTAGCGCGTGCCTGTAATTCCGGCTACTCGGAAGAAGACTGAGGTGGAAGGATCACCGGAGCCCAGCAGGTCGAGGCTGCGGTGGCCGGGAGCGTGACACTGCACTCCAGTCTGGGCGACAGAGTGAGACTCCAACTCAAAAAAAAAAAAAAAAAAGAGATTATGAAAGTAAATGATGGCACAGTCTGGTGATGGACATAAGACTGAAAACAAATTGTCAAGGAAAACTGAGTGCTAGAAAAGGCAGGCTAGGCCGGGCTTGGTGACTCAGCCTGTAATCCCAGCACTTTGGGAGGCCGAGGCAAGTGGATTGCCTGAGCCCGCCGGTTCGAGACCCGCCTGGGCCACTTGGCGAGACCTTGTCTCTACAATAAATAAAAAATTAGCCGGGCGTGGTAACGCATGCCTGTGGTTCCAGCTACTCGGAAGGCTGAGGCGGAAGGATCATGGGAGCCCTGCAGGTCGAGGCTGTGGTGGCCGGGAGCGTGACACTGCACTCCAGTCTGGGTGACAGAGTGAGACTCCAACTCAAAAAAAAAAAAGGAAAAGGCAGGCTAAAAAGAGTGTACACAGTTGGTCCAGACTGAATTGTGTCTCCTCCAAATTCATATATTGATGCCCAGACCCCCCCCATGTGATTGTAATTGGAGCTAGGGCCAGTGAGGAAGTGATAAAGGTTAAACAAGGTCATGGGGGGACCCTAATTCCATAGGGCTGGTGCCTTTATGAGAAGAGGAAGAGATTGCGGAGTTTTTTTTTTTTTTTGCCATTTGAGGACACAGTGACAAGGCAGCCGTCTGCAAGCCAAGAAAAGAGCCCTCGCCAGGAACCAAATCAACCAGCACCTTGATCTTGGACTTCCCAGTCTCCAGAACTGTGAAAAAATAACTTTCTGTCACCTAAGCCACTCAAGCGATAGCATTTTGTTAAAGCAGCCCAAACTCACTATGAAACAGTGTAATGCAATTTGAAAGTTGACAAAACAAACAGCACGCTCTCATGCATCCATGTCTATCTATCTTACAACTGTATACCACACACGTACCGAAAAAGACTGGAAGTAGATGTTTACATGGACACTAACTGGGGAATGAGGGGTGACTTGCATTCCCGTTTGCCTATCAGTATTTTCAATAACGGCCTGGCATTGCTTTTGGAAAGGAGGGAAATGAATGAACTCCGAAGCCGAGCGTTGCCTCCCTCCGGGTGTCTTCGCTGGCTCCAGTCACAGCCCCCAGGCAGGCCGCGCCAGCAGCTCCCCACAGTGCCCTTCCTCTGCCTGTCTCACTGGCATTCCTTCTCCGAGGCAGAGAATGCGTTTCTCTACAGCAGAGCCGGCCCTTCTCGGGGGGCCAGGATGGTCCTGGCAAGAGCTGCTTTCTAACGCGTCCCAACATGTGTTTCCAGTAATACTGTTTGTGGCCGCTTTCTTCTCTTATCGCTCCTCCCGTGACCTTTGCTGGGTACAGACTTACTGACTGGAGCCAGGTGGATTTGTTTGATTTTTGTTGATGGTTATTAGGAAGAGGAAGTGCCAGGAGGGATTACCTCAAGTTTAAACCTATTTCCAGCAGAGTCCCGGGGCCTTTAATTACACATCTTGGGTCTGTTTGGTAAAGAAGTGGTCAAAGATGTGCTTTTTATCTCCCTAGGAATCTCCTGTGACTGGCAGCATTCCATCTGGGCCTGGTGTTGCTGTAAACTCAAGCCACAAGCTCCTGCGGGGAGGAGGGGTGGCTGCGGAGATGGGGCGAAAGCTGGTGAGAGATGTTTTTTAAAAGCTTAGCCATGTCAGTTTTGGGTAGAGGCCATAGGGAAAGATGGGGAGCAGAGAGATGGGATGTTGCTTCCGAGACCAGCACTAGGTAGCACAGTTGCCATCCCCAGAAGTGTGTCACAGGTCAGCCACTGCCGAGCTGTAAGGATGAGGACAGTCCGAGTGTGAATGCCCAGCCTGCTTCAAAAGCACACCTCTCTTTTTAGTTTTTCATGGTTTTTTTTTTTTCATATCCTCATAGTGAAATAGTAACAGCCCAATAACCACTGACAGGTAATCCCTGTCTGGGATTATCAAGGATTTCCTTTTAAAAATGAGTTATTATTATTATTATTTTGAGTTGAAGTCTCAATCTGTCACTCAGACTGGAGTGCAGTGGCACGCTCCCGGTCACCGCAGCCTCGACCTGCTGGGCTCTGGGCGATCCTTCCACCTCAACCTTCCAAGTAACTGGAACTACAGGCACGCATTACCACGCCCGGCTAGTTTTTGATTTATTGTAGAGATGAGGTCTCGCCAAGTTGCCCGGGCAGATCTCGAACCCGTGGACTCAGGCAATCCACTCACCTCAGCCTCCCAAAGTGCTGGGATTACAGGCTGAGCCACCAAGCCCAGCCTATTTTTTAATGAAGACAGGGGTCTTTCTATCTTGTCCAGGCTGTTCTCGAACTCCTGACCTCAATTGATCCTCCCACCTCAGCCTTCCAAAGCGTGGGGATTATAGGTGTCAGCCACCGTGCCTGGCCCCTGGGATGATCAAGAAACCAGCTCAGCTGTGCAGCAGACAAACGTCACTTTCCTACGACAGGTGGACCTCATCAAAGAGATTCGACTACAACTGGTCCTCAGAAAGAGCCTTTCCCACTCTCTGATTTCTCCAGGCAAGTGAAAGAAAACAGACTCCAGGAATGCTCTTCAGAGCACGAGTCCACTGCTCTCCTTTATCCCACGTGCTGGTTAAAGAGACTAACAAACTATAAAGCTGCTTAAGGTCCAAGATCGGAAACTCTAACGTGGAAAATGCAACTTTATTGGTGGGGAGGGATGAGGGCCCTCAGTCACTGAGGGTCTTAGCACATTTTGGAATAACAGCGAAGCCAGGAAATTAGGAACATTCTTTAGCTGCCTGTACTAAAGGCGCAGCAATGTAGGTCAAAGCGTACACAATTTCAGACAACAGGACTCCATATTTCCCTTTGGTTTATGCCTCAGAGGGCATGGGGTTTAGGGAGGGACTTGGTTAACATGGAAACGGGAACAAATGGGATTGAATCAGAGGCCTCTTTCATCCTAGGCTGGGACCCCCTGTGCCCAAATTCTGCCCCTGGCTAGTCCCTCCATAACTCCCAATATCCCAGCAATATCCTTTCAGGAAGAGCACACAGCTATTGAGCAGATTCTCGCCCTTGAATCCTTCAACTCCCTCAAGGCAAACTAAGTAACTTTCTTTCTCTTGGCATGGCTGCCTCATTAGAGCAATTAAAGACGGTCCTGAAATATACAGGGCGTGGTCTCCACCAGAAGAGGGCCCTCCCTGGAGTCCACACAGTTTTTTCTCTGAATCGCTTAGCACCGTCCTCTGTGACCCTAGTCTGTTCCTATGCCAGAAAGGCTGCCTGGGGTGGGTGGCTTGAGGGTTATGTTAGTCTACTCACAATTCCACTGCAATAGAGACATGCAGTTTTTAAATCTGACAACGGGGATTTTTAAAGTGTGGCTTCAATACCCTGATGGCATGCTAAATGATGTTGGATGGTACATAACATTTTTCATTTTAATGGTCATGTATTTACTTTTGTGTGATTTTGAGAAAAATAAAATTAGTCCATCAATGGTTATTTTATGGATTTTTTGTTGTTGTTTTAAGTTGGAGTCTCACTCTGTCGCCCAGGTTGGAACGCAGTAGCATGCTTATGGTCACCGCTGCCTCAACCTGCTGGACTCAGGTGAGCCTTCAGCCTCAACCTTCCAAGTAGATGGAACTACAGGCATGAGCCACCATGCTCAGTTAATTTTTTTTTTTAATTGTAGAGATGAGGTCTCACCAACTGAGGTCAGGCCGTCTTCTCAGGGTTCTCTCTGAGCGCCTCTCCACACTCAGCCCGTCATAGCTTTATCCTCTACGTGGGCAGAACGCAAACCTAGCCTTAAGGCCCCAAACCCCCGCCCCCAGCCCCGTGTTCAGTAACTGACTCGTTGCCTCTGCCCCACCTCGGCGCAGTGTGGCCTGGCCTTGTGGTTTTAAACTGGGCGCTGATGGAGCTGGGTCGATGCAAGGGCCTGAAGATGGACATGGCAGACCATGGGCGCTGAGAAGCAGCTGACAAGGCAAGGTTGTGCTTCCACCAGTTTATTTAAACTCTGATAGACCCTTGGGCAAATAAGAGACCTTCTGTGCTCTGAGCATCCATGACTGCCATCTGAGTTCAATCTGGACCCGGCCAGGCTCACAGTGGGTGGCAGTAAGGGTGGGGGAGAGGCAAATTCTTCCAGCACTTTATCAGATACAGGCACACAGACAGCACCAAACTGACTTCCAACCCTGGGGCTCTGAATCTATGGTTTCCCCGCCCCCATCCCACCTCACGGTGATCTCTTAACAACTGAGACTTTCTAACAGCAAGACTCTGCCTCTACAAGAAATTCTGAAATTAGCTGGACTGGATGGTGTGCACCTGTAGTCCCAGTTACTCAGGAGGCTGAGGCAGGAGGATCACTTGAGCCCAGGAGTTCAAGGCTGCAGTGAGATAAGACTGCACTCCAGCCTGGCTAAGAGCGAGACCCTGTCTCTAAAAAAAATGAAATAAAGTAAAAAATTTTTAAAAATGAAAAATTCTAGGAAATTAACTGTAGATCATTTCAGCACGACATGTGGGCTACCTCAAGCCATGACCCACCTGCATCAAGGTGTGGATGTAGGAGATAAATGACTAGGCCGGGTGCAGGGGCTCGCACCTGTAATCCCAGCACTGTGGGAGGCCAAGGTGAGAGGATTGTCTGAGTCCAGGAGTTCATGACCAGCCTGGGCAACTTGGTGAGACCTTGTCTCTACAAAAAAATAAAAATTTAGCCCAGTGTGGTGGCGCATGCCTGTAGGCTACTTGGAAAGCTGAGATGGAAAGATTGCCTGAGTCCAGCAGGTCAAGGCTGCGGTAGCCATGGCTATGCCACTGCATTCCAGTCTGGGTGACCAGAGTGAGACTCGGGTGTGCGCGCGTGCGCGCGCGCGCGCGCACACACACACACACACACACACACACACACACACACACACAATGAATGACTGAACTCACATAGAAGGAGGGGAAAGCTGGTGAGTTTTCCTCCATTATGCACTAACACAACCAAAGAGGAAGTCAAGATTAAGCCCAGAGAAACTCCAAGAAAATCAGACTGCTTTGGAGCTTGAGGTCAGGGGCTGTTATTTGTTTATTTATTTATTTTGATGACTGATTTGAGTTTTGGCTTATTCAGTACATAGTTTTTGTAAAGCTATACCTTTGAATTTGATTTTTTTTCCTTGAATATTGTGGATTAGAGCCTTCCTTGCCCATCAGAATTTGGTTCTGGCAGTTTGAACATCACCTGGGAGCTTGTTACAAATGCAGACTCTCAAGCCCCAGCCTGGGTCTCCCACACCAGCCTCTTCATTTTAACAAGCTCCCTGGGTAACCAGTATGCATATTAAAGGTTAAGAAGCACTGGATTATAGCATTTATTTATACAGCTACTGGCAAGCTATACAAAAACACAGGAAGAGATGACAAATTGTTTCCTTTCAGGTTTGTGACAGATCTTGACCTAAATGTTGAGGATTAAAAAAATAAGTTCAATTTAAAGAGTGGATAATAACAATAATCCTGACTTCTCACATCAAAACGAAGAAGAAATATTTCCTACAAATAACTCAGTATTATGACATCAACTGGGCAGCTTCAAACACTCTTCTCCGGCATAAAGACGTGCTCTCCCCATGAAGGTTCACATGGGTATACATCAGAATTGCTGGCATTTTAAGAGGTTGAAAGAGTGCTCCGCCTAGCATAATTAACAGAAGGCAGATTTTTAAAGAGTGAACATGGTTCCATAGTGAACGTGGGTTACCTTTGGAAAACAGAAGGAGGGTGGCGGAGTACTGGTTAGTGGTCAAGAGCACCTGGGTTTGGATTCTTGCTCTGTGCACTATGTCCATACCCAAGTTCCTGCACCTCTGAGAGCTGGCTCCCTTAGTGTACCATGGGAATAACAGCACTGCTGCTGTTGTAGAGGATTCAGATATTCTGCAAGAAAAGGACATAACTGCACTTGGACACAATAAAGGCTGAATAGATATGAGGTGTCATGTGGAATTAGAATTGAAATCCTGTCTCAAGATGTCATTTGCTTAATGGAGAGTAAAGACACCTGGGCCTTGCCCCACCTCGGTCTGGCACTAGCTCTGAGGCGGGGCAGAAGCCTCCCCCCCGGGGGGTACACTGACAAGGGAGGGGTGTGAGCTTGCCTCATGGGGAAGAGCGTGGGCAGGGGACACCTCAGGCCGCTGTGGCAGAGGGGTGTTCTGCTCCCACAGGCCAGAATTCCTCTACTCTGACTTCCAGCAAAGGGAGCCCCAGGGAAGAGAAAGGAGTACTAAGGCTTGGATCAAGAAGGGGCAAGAGAAGGCTGGGCGAGGTGGCTCATCCCTGTAATCCCAGCACTTTGGGAGGCTAAGGCAAGAGGATTGCTTCAGCCCAGGAATTTGCAACCAGCCTGGGCCACACAGCAAGACCTTGCCTCTACAAAAAATAATCAACGAGCCAGGCATGGTGACGTGCACCTATAGTCCTAGCTACTCGGGGAGGCTGAGGCAGGATTGCCAGAGCCCAGGAGATCAAGGCTGCAGTAAGCCGTGACGGTGCCACTGCCCTCAGCCTGGGTGACAGAGCGAGACCCTGACTCAAAACTCAATTAAAGGCTTATAGAATCCTAGGCGTTTTGTGGCAGTTCAGAAGCATCAAGGGGCTGATGAAACCTGGGGCCAGCCAATGGACAGGGGCCTTCCCACAGAGGCCGGTGGTACCACAGAGCCACACAGAGGCCACTAGAGGTCACCTATGGTGAGGAAGAACCGTGCACAGAGGATACCCAACATCTGCTGTTTACTGATCAAGCCAAACTGACACAGAAGAGGTGAGCCTGTGAACACGTCCTCATCTGTGGAAAGCTCCCGGATCCCAAGGAAGAAAACAGGCTTGGATGTGCAGGTGCGGGGTGGGGAGCACAGATACACACAGGCTGAGGCCATCTAGCCGGGGACATTCAGGAAAGCGAACCAGAGGGCTTCCGGAAGGAAAAGAAAGCAGAAAGTGTGTGGTTTTCTCATCAGGTAGGACTAAGGAGGGTGGTAAGGAAGGTAGAAACTAGAGTTCAAATGGCCCAGGCAAGATTCAGAGAAAAGGGCAAAGGGCCACTGAGAAAATGTCCCGTCCGAAGTTGTGTTGGAACTGAGGACAGGAAAAGGCGAGGAGCAGCCATCTAGGAAGCACTGGAGGCTGGGTGCAGTACAGGCTCACGTTTGTAATCCCAGCACTTTGGAAGGCCAAGGCAGGAGGCTCACTTGAGGCCAGGAATTTGAGACCAGCCCGGGCAACATATGCGGTCTGACAATTTAGTTCATGAACTTATCCTAGAAAAAGTGCGACATACCTCATTGCTGAATATCACTATGGTCACCTTCAAAGTACTTCTCTTGGGAAGCTATGCACCTACACCAGCATCTAGTCCACCCGTCAAAGCAATTTTGGAACCCTTCTTCTGGAATGGCCATCAGAACTGTTGGCATATTACCCTTGCTGTCCTGAATGTCATCAAAATGCCTTGTTTTCAATATTTCCTATATCTTTGGGTACAGGAAAAAAGTCATTGTGGGCCAGATCAGGTAAGTAGGGAAGGTGTTTCAATACAGTTATTTGTTTACTGGCTAAAAACACCCTCACAGACAGTGCTGAGTGAGCTGGTGCATTGTTGTGATGCAAGAGTTCCTCTGGGACCATTTTTGCACACACCTTTCTCATGCCAAGTCAGTTAAGATTTTCCTAACTGTTTCTCTGTTGACGTTTATTTGCTCTATTATGCTTCTCACAGTCAGTTGACGGTTTTGACACACAATTCAACAAATTTTTGCAATGTTTTCATCAGTTCTGCTTGTTACTGACCGTCGGACTGACCTCTCTTCATCAGTGATGCTTTTTCTCCCATTTAACCCATTTGCACACTGCCGTTTTCTTCATGGCATTATTCCCATAAACTTGGAATAGCATGTCCCTGATTCCGTTTCCACTCTTGCCAAGTTTAACGAGGATTTAAATGTTTGTTCCTCTAATTCAAGCTCCAGCATTCTTGCAATGGCGCACAAAAACATGCAACAAGGAATGCCACTCAGCAAGACATCACTACATATTGACATAAACACAGCTGTGAGACACTGATATACCAAGGTTATGAAACTTTATGGAGTTGTTTGTACAGTGCTGCCAACGTGAGCACACGGTGACGAGTTTGTAAACTTAATTGTCAAACCTCGTCGCGAGACCTTGTCTCTACAGAAAAAAAAATTTTTTTAATATTAGCCGGATGTGGTGGTGCACATCTGTAGTCCCAGCTACTCAGGCGGCTGAGGAAGGAGAATCACCTGAAGCCAGGAGCTCGGGGCTGCAGTGGGCTACGATTGCACAATGGCACTTCAGCCTGGGTAACAGAGTGAGACCCTGTCTCTAAAAAACAAATGAAACAAGTAGCACTGGAAAACACAGCTGGGGGAGGTGGAGAAAGGTGATGAAGACAGGTGAGTAGCAGAGTAGCAGACAATGTAAGGTCCATGCAGAGAGGAGCAAAGCGGAAGTTAGAGTTCAAAGGAGCTTTGAAGGCCCCAATCCACACAAACTTTGTAATATAATACAAACAGCCCAAGAAAAAAGAGGCCTGAGCTTCAGCCTGTAGAACTCAGGGAAGTGAGAACCAGAGTTTATTGGATTCAGAGTGTTTTGCTGTGACTGAGTGTTGAAATATCTGCCAGGGGGAGGGTGGCTTTGGTTGCTTAGTGGTGAAGAATGCAACATCATCCCTTTTATAGTAATCTGTAGCCGGACTCGGTGGCTCAGCCTGTAATCCCGCGCTTTGGGAGGCCGAGGTGAGTGGATTGCCTGAGCCCGCGGGTTCGAGACCCGCCTGGGCAACTTGGCGAGACCTCATCTCTACAATAAATCAAAAAATTAGCCGGGCATGGTGGCATGCGCCTGTAGTTCCAGCTACTTGGAAGGCTGAGGCGGAAGGATCGCCAGAGCCCAGCGGGTCGAGGCTACAGTGGCTGGGAGCGTGACACTGCACTCCAGTCTGGGCAACAGAGCGAGACTCCAACTCAAAAAAAGAAAAAAAAAAAAAAAAAATATATATATAGTAATCTGTGAGCTCAGGTGAGCACGCCTGTAAGTTCCTGCATAAACACGGGACGGTACGCCCAGGAAAGCAAGGATAAGTCATATGCTCACCTGGCTGCAGGAGTGTGGAAGAGTGGCCTGACTTTCCAGGGATGTCCAGTGACAGCCTTCAGGAGAGAAGGATGAGGAAAGGTAGAGCTGAGGGGAGCTCTGAGCTCTTGAGGAGGAAATGGACGGCTTAGGTTTGGATGACAAGTTTGGGCGTTTCATGTCCTGCCTTTGGACCCAATGCTGCAGATGATCAGAGAGCAGCAACAGTCGTCCTCTAGTGCCAGGCACTTGACCTTCACTAACCCATATGGAACGACAAGTAGCACCCAGGTGAGCACACCACAGCGTGGACGGGACAAGGGAATGCCCTGGACTTACCCAGCTGGAAGTGTGGAGCGAGGGCTTGACCTCAGGCTGGCAGAGCCCATGCGCACGCCCCTGGGCAGTTGACCTGCAGGACCCGGCTTTGGGCGCTCCCTCTCCATCTCCTGGGTCTCTCTAAGGTGGCCTGTGCTGCTGGCAGTTCTCGCTTCTTTGAGGATATTCGGTTTTATGAAGGCCTTTAAAAGTGCCTTTCTGAGCCGGTTTCGGTGGCTTAGCCTGTCATCCCAGCACTGTGGGAGGCCAAGGCAAGTGGATTGCCTGAGCCTGCAGGTTCAAGACCCACCCAGGCGACTTGGCGAGACCTTGTCTCTACAATAAATAAATAAAAATTAGGTAGGCATGGTAGAGCGCGCCTGTAGTTCTGGCTACTTGGAAGGCTGAGGCAGAAGGGTCGCTGGAGCCCAGCAGATTGACGCTGGGATGGCCATGAGTATGCCACTACACTCCAGCCTGGAAAGTGCCTTTCTGATGAAAATTAAATTAGCAGCAAGGAATCTTAGCTTGAAAAGTATAAAAAGCTTTTTCCACCACAATGCAAATAAAGCACAGAAGCATTAAGATTTCTTGGACAGGAAAGTAGTTTGTCTGAGGTCCTGCCCACCTCCCTGCCCAGACTAAAACCTTCCCGTGTCCAGGGTCCATTTTGTATAAACCTTTCTATACACTACATCCAGCCTAATTGGCTAACACAAATCAATATTTATCAAGTGAAGGCTCAAAGCAACTACATGCAAGAAGCCAGAGCACAGTTATTTAGAATATGTAGAAACTACATTTTTCAAAAGTGGAAATTTCTCACCTCTGACACAGCTGATTATCCACATTTCATCTGTAATTCTGAGGGGAGGAAAATACCTCAGGTGGAGGCAAAGCCAGGGCCACATGGAACCTGAAGATGTAGGGAACGTTCCTTGGTTTCTGTTCAGTTGTCTGATGTCACCAAAGGAGTGCTCTCGAGGGCTGGCTTGGATAAACCTATGACCTCTTCTTGGCCCTGTGTTACTAAAAATTTTATGGGAAGGTCACTAATAAACTAGGTGTGTAAATGCTCCACCATCTAGTTAAAAAATAATAACTGCTACTGGAGCTGACTTATACGACGTATTTTCTGCAAAACACATTTATTTACCTTTCCTTCTAATAAAATACACCCAGCAATAAATAAAAGGTAGTAAAAGTATCCATGGCTAGCTATTAAACTTGATATATTTTTAATGACAAGTTTTAGTATACTGTTTTTGGACGGATCAGGTATTTGAAAATAAGCACCCAATGAGGACATGATTGAGATTGGCACCAAGGTACAAATATAATAATTTGCTCTAAGTACAGTGTCTGTATTCAGAGAATTTAAATGTCTCCCCCCGAAAGATCAGATTGCACTTTAAAATGGTCAACATACTTCCAGCAATGAGTCACTTGTGTAAAAATGCCACCATAAGACACATTACAGTCTTCTTTTTTTTTTTTCCAAGTTGAAAGTAAAGTCTCATGAGTTTAGTGCCTCATACTCTTGCCTAAGTGCTTCGGTGTAGGGGCGGGAAGCTTCTTTGGAATTTCAGACTTTTTTTCCTTTCTTTTTTGTACAGAAAACCTCTCAAGAGGGTATCCACACACTTCTTGGAGACATAAGTATATGTAAAGCAAAGTGACCCAAATAAAGAAGGAATTTTTAAAAATCCTTAGTCACTCTTAAATGCATTCTTCCATCAGGCCAATCCTGTTTCATAGGTGGTTCCTAGCAATCCGCTGGCCTTCTTGCCCTGTGGTTCTGAAGGACTAAAGCAGGAGCAAAGAACAAAAGGGACCGACAAGGTTGTTCGTCCTTCCTTTCTGAGCAGGCTGCCTTCACCTCCTCCAGCACCCTCCTCACCCGCTTTCTGTCCCTCGGGGGAAGGGCTGCTGAAGGCAACGTGAGGGAATGCCACCTACACAAAATTCCTTCAGAATCAACATCGGTTTGAGAACCGCTCCAGGAACTCGGTCGGGGTGGTTTTCTGTTTTCTCATTTTGGAATTCTGAGCAAAGCACGACTTTTTGGATCACTGGATCTTTTAAAACAATATATAGCAGTAGGTAATACGCCACCCAGATTAGGTTTACCAGAAGTTTAGATATACTCCTTTCCTTCTTGCAGACAACAGAGGACAATGCTCCCAGAAGGACACCACATCAAAGAAAGCATAGCCTGGGAACAGCAGACGTGACATCTGTTGAACTTACTGTCCCATCTGTCAACGACATGGGCCACATACAAGCTTCTAGAGCTCTTGGGGTCTTTCAGGGGCCTGCTAATCCATTCGTTCTCCTCCACCCTTAAGCCATTCCAAACAGAGGATAGACTCTGTGTTTAAAGACCTCCAAGGAAGAGGCCACAGTCACTCTTAGCCACATATTTGGAAATTAACCTCCTCATGGCCTTCCCCCACTGCCCTGAATACTCATTCCCTCCCACAGCCCTGCCATAGAAAGGAGGAAAATATTGGAGCCATGAGCTTTGAGAAGACCTATATAAAGATAAAATAACTCTTCATCTTACCCAACAATCACTGCCATGAAAATATTGTAATGAAAAACTCACTCAACATTTATAAAGTATAGATGTATGTTCTACAAGTTTGTTCTATTTAACCTTCTCCTAGGAAAGTGTAGATTAGAAGTGGGTTCTTACCCATGATTCTTATTCTGACGTGGAAGCTCTGTGAAACTGTGGGTAGGAACTAAGGCTAACCATTTGTAATTCAATAGGATGAACATTGGAAGAACTTAACAGTTTGATTTCAATACCTAAATCTACAGAATTGCTAAATCACAGAGGCGCTTAAGGACAAAAACAGGCTGTGCAGATTCAACCACATTTCACACATAGCCTCAGGGGTTTCATAAATAAGCTAATATATACATATACATATACACATACATATGTACATACACACATATACATATAAATAACCAAAACAAGGAAAAAAGATGCTTTCTGTCATGCACATGCCCATGGGTACACAGGTAGACAGAGGGCTTGGGTCAGAGTCGTACCAAGAAAACAACAGGACTGCTCATTCTGCTCCCTTAAGGCCACCAGTGCCCATTATTTTTACCAACTATATGATGCCAAACCATGCAAGTAACAAAAGGGTTGGTGAAGATGTCAACCCACTTACTAATGTTGTGATGCTGGCTCAATTACTAATTTATTTGCAACCTCAGTTAAAATGTAAACTGGAAATAAATCATATATGTAGAAATCCTCAACGTCGATAATCACAGGAAGAAAACCCAACTCTAAAATGACTACAATGCCATCTAAACAGAGCAACTGCCAATTAAGGCCTGTGAAATGTTCCGTCAAAATAAAGATGCAAAATCAGGAAGCAGATAGCAAAATTATTTCTAAAACCTCGCTTAGGAGCATTTTAGCCATTTCTGACTGTTCTTCAAGTGAAAAGAGGGATGTTTCATCAAGAGTAACTCTAGCCCAGTTATAATAGGTTGCTCCACTCCTCTCCACTTGGCTCAGGAAGTACCTGGCTGAAAGGCAGGTGGGGGAAAACCGCTTTCAGCAGAGGATGCGAACGCAAACTCTAACCACGTGAAGTGAAAATCACCACCGCAGCTCAGGCATTTTGGATGGACTTCAGCAGTCAGGCTGGGTTTCATCACCAAAAGGCAAGGCTTCCTTAGTTCTATAATTCTCTTAATACTTCTCTGCCAGGGAATGGCCTCTATTCGAGACTTCTTTCAGGTTTTTGACCTATTTTCGTTTCCCAGGCTGTGCATACTACTCACGAACCTTCCAGACAACTGAAGAATAACAATGAATACTGCCTTCTTCCCAGAGCTCCAGAACTAACCTTTGTAAGAGGAAATCACTTTTTTCAATGTTGATACCTACAGACCTGCAATCACTAATGGGTGGGAAAAAGTCTATGAAACACTTCCTTTCCCACATAAATGATTAAAATTAGTCGTTTTTAGCGCACAGTAAACAACATACAAAGCAGGTTGGGCGATGTCTACCGCATACAACTACACCTCAGTTCCTGACCTGAGTGAAATTCTGCATCAATGCAAGAGAATCCTCTCTATTGTGTATTCCATATTCAGGTTTAAAATACTTGAATTTAGGCCAGGCATGGTGGCTCAAGCCTGTAATTCCAGCACTTTGGAAGGCCGAGGTGAGAGGATTGCCTGAGCTCAGGGGTTTGAAACCAGCTTGGGCAACTTGGTGAGAACTCATCTCTACAATAAATTAACAAAATAGCCGGGTGTGGTAGTGCCCACCTGTAGTTCCAGTTACTTGGAAGGCTGAGGTGGAAGGATTGCCTGAGCTCAGTAGATCGAGGCTGCGGTGGCTGGGAGCGTGCCAGTGCACTCCAGCCTGGGCGACAGAGTGAGACTCCAACTCAAAAAAAAAAAAAGGGCTTGCATTTAAATTTACATTTTACTAATTTGTTGATCAACTTAAGGATTACAACTCTCAAAATCAGAAGAAAATGCTTTTTGGTAAAGAAAAAAGAAACAGGTTATTAAGTACAAGCAGGTATCAAATTAAACCAAAACCGTTCAGTAACATATTTATTCCACAAGCGGCAAATTCTGAGAATAACTGGAGGGCTGATGGAGTTAAAATGTCATGTAGGAGATGGACTTCAGATTTTATGGACAGAACACCGGCCTCAGGACTGTGCTCCACTCAGATATTTTACATGAGATCAGTTCTTTCTACAGGTCATAAAGTTGGAGGTGATACAATCGACTGGGTTATTAGATTCTTTTAGAATGGGGATGATATAAAATTAATTTCTACACCTTTTCCTTCTGAAAACCTTTTACTCTTACCCTAAACTTCCTCTCTCCTTCAGTATTTCCCGGTATATTTATTTGAGATGTCTTCCACATTAGCAGTAGAGCCTGCAAAGAGCCAACATTCAAAGCCCACTTGTTGAAAAGCATTTTTTGTGGGTGGTCCAAATGAGTATAACTGCACATCCACGGAAGTGTAGTTACGTGGAAAGGAATACACATGAGTACTTTTAATACTGGCTTAACAAATGCTCTCTCAATCCACCTCACCTACCTTACAGACTATAAATACTATTTAGGCTTAAAAATATGCAAAACAAATTTTTTCTAAATACGCAACCACCTATGGAAGCATATTTTGCATTTTCTTATGCCCCTCATCATTCCTCAGATCATCCTCTGAAAGCCTGAAAGGTGAAAATCTAAATAGTTGAAACACCAGCAGAACCTAAACAAAAAACATTTTTTTTTAGTCGGAATCTCATTCTGTTGCCCAGGCTGGAGTGCAGTGGCACGCTCACAAGCCACCACAGCGTTGACCTGCTGGGCTCAGGCGATCCTTCTGCCTCAGCCTTCCAAGTAGCAGGAACTACAGACACACGCCACCATGCCCAGCAATTTTTTGATTTATTGTAGAGATGAGGCCTCACCAAGTTACCCAGGCTGGTCTTGAACCCGTGATCTCAGACAATCCTCTCACCTCGGCCTCCCAAAGTGCAGGGATCATAGGCGTGAACACCCAGCCCAAAACCTAAAAATTATACTGTTACTGAATGTGGTATAGCACAAAACACATGGGCTCTTTAACTAAACCCTAAAATGAATTTCAGAGTGACCAGGATAGTTTTAAAACACTTTATTAGAGAGACAGGAAAGATAGAAAGACATGCTAGAGTTGACATGGGCAAGAGAGAAGCATGCTTTTTGCTTTTGACAAAAGGCCACATATACCCATTTAGTGACTAAAATGTTCATGAGTAGGTGGGGGTCTCTGCTCTGAAGAGACTGCCATCTCTCTGCCTCTGCTGGGTGAGAGGGTGGGGTGGCCTGGGAGTCCACACTGAAACCACATTCCAGCCCACATGGCTGTTCTGCCTGCCGACAAGACATCTGGATGCTTTGTTACTAAAACCTAAAAACTGTTTATCAGAGATTTATCTGCCTATGCCTAACTATACTAGTTACCCTGCCTCACTACTTTCTGCACATGACTTACACTTAGATTCACCACTGAGGTTTAACCAAGAACCAGCTGCAGGTAGGTAATAGGGGCCACAAAGACATTTTCATAAAACATACCCTTCTACTTGACATACATGTGCAGTTCTATGTCTGTTCTTGGCATGTGTTAAATTAAAATTTGATTACTGATGTTTAAAAGAATCAGGGTCGCCGGGCTCGGTGGCTCAGCCTGTAATCCCACACTTTGGGAGGCTGAGGTGAGTGAATTGCCTGAGCCTACGGGTTCGAGACCTCAAGTCGCCTGGGCAACTTGGCGAGACCTCATCTCTACAGTAAGTAAAAAAAAATGAGCTGGGCGTGGTAGCGTGCGCCTGTCGTTCCAGCTACTTGGAAGGCTGAGGCAGAAGGATCGCCAGAGCCCAGCAGGTCGAGGTTGCGGTGGCTGGGAATGGCCACTGCACTCCAGTCTGGGCGACGGAGTGAGACTCCAACTCAAAAAACAAAACAAAACAAGAATCAGGGCCTAGTGATCTTTTCCTTTTATGTCAAAATCTACTGTGCCAACTCTCACAGTTGGGACAATAGGAAGAAAGGGTTGGGTTGGAGTCAAAGCTGAGGCCAGGGCTCCATTCTTGGAGTCTATCTTGCTGATCATCACCCCAGAATCTCGCCACCTCAGGCAACCACTCAAACCGAATGATCACTCCCACTGGTCCTGATATTCCACTTCAGCAGTCATTCCTTGATTTACTTTTTGTCCTTAAATATAATGGTTTATAGTTGAGTGGAGTACATTTTAGAATAAGAACACAGTGAGGACCAAAAAAATTTCATCTGTGCTACAAATGACTCACGGGGGAAGAGGGGATGACAGAGTTCAAGATTCTTAAGAAAGCAAGCAAAAAAAAAAGCAAAGAAAAACAAACAAAAAACCTACTATTTACTAAAAATTTTATATCTTTAAGATGATTTTTAAAAATTGATCCTATTAGTAAATATATTCATTCTTATCATTTTTTGGGGGGAGGAGACAGTTTTGCTGTCACCTAGGCTAGAGTACAGTGGCATGATAACTCACTGTACCCTCCAACTCCAGGGCTCAGGCACTCCTTCTGCTTCACCCTCCCAAGTAGCTGGGACTATAGGCAAGCACCACCAGGTCCAGCTTTTTAATTTTCTACTTTTAGAGAGACAGGGTCTTGTGTTACACAGGCTGGTCTTGATTTCCTGGCCTCAAGCAATCCTCCCAACTTGGCCTCCCTACATGCTGGGATTATAGGCATGAGCCACCATGCCTAGCCTCTTATTATTTTTTAATAAGCAAATTTTAATAATGCCTTTTATTTTCACACAAAGTCACCTAACTTTCTGAAAAAAAAGAAATGGCTACACAGAACCCTTTAAACATAAGGTGCATAATTCCAAATGGCAACAAGGAAAGAGACACAAGGGCCCAGTGTCATTATGCCCTAGCTGTCTTGCAGCCCAAGTTCCATGCCAGTTTATTCCATAACCTTAGGCAAAGAACAGTGATTCCACTGTATCCCCTTTCAAAACCATTTATTATAAAGACTCATTTTTATCTGTTATCACCATTAATCAAATCCACAGGCTAAAAATGAACATATCAAAGGGAGACAGAAAATGGGAGACAGAGATGAGAAGTACAGAAGTGCAGCTTGAACATTTTCACCTTGAATATCAGTAAAAGGCTCTAGGTGGCATATGACAGCAACTTTAAGGACCTCAAAAGACTTCCATTCTCAGAACATTTAAAAGAATAAAGAGAAATCATCCTCTTGACTACGTGTTTTAAAGCATGTCAAATTGTAGGTTTACATTTGACAAAATCTTATGGACCACCAAATACATAAAAATAGGAATTCCAGATATTTCAGTTCACTGAATATACAAAGCCAAATAAGGCACAAGGACCTAAAGAATAAACACAAAGTCAGTCTACAATGTTTGAGTTAATGTGATTTAGGATTCTTCTATTTTGTTCTACAGGAAAATTTACATAGTTCTCTTCGCTGTACATGTCCACGTTTATTTGGACTGTTAGAGATCTTTTCATCCTGGAACTTAATTATAGGCCGTAAAAACTCCCAAACTCTACTGTTGGTGTAATTTGATTCAATATGAAAAACAAAACAAAACTTCAGAGACTTTAATAAAATTCTCACCTTTTCTATGATAAAATACAACTTTTGAACAAGAACACACTATACTATTACTCATAGTAATAAACTAGTTAGAATGACCACGGAGGTGTCAATCCAGGAGGCTCTTAACTTTCCTGTTTGGCTTTCCAACAACCTACACTTCCGTACTTCTGTACTCGCTGACACCCCTAAACAGTCTTCCGAGCAGATGCCGGACGTCCACACCCAGCACATGAATGAAAACTGGCAGCTATCACACAGCTAGTGCTGGCTTGTGTAGTAACCCATCTTGTTGTACTTTTCTCTCAATATTTCTTGAGTAGGTAGAAAATGAAAAAAATTCAAATGGCCGAAATATTACAACCACTACTAGTCTCTATATTTAAGAACAAGACAACCGAAATCAAGAGGAATAAGGAATCTTTAGCCTCAACGGAGTGCTCACAGGACTTAAACCAGCTGGTTGCATTTAACTGAGAAGAGTAATGAAGGGAACATGCAGAAAACACTAGAAATAAATTATCTCAAACTACAGCCAAAAATTGAAGCACAATTGGGAATTTGAGAATGGTTTAAGATCTCTGAAATGCCTCCTTGATTTTTTTTTTTTTTTTAGTCCATTATCTTTTGTAGGATCAATGTTAATATACATTTTTGGGAATGTATTGAGTAGGATATGAAAGAAGTGGACTTTCTGTGTTGAAAATGAAGGAAAAAATGGACCCCAGACCAGTGTTTAAAATATTTACTGAATGATTCTGTAAGATTAGAAAAAATTGCCTTAGCAATGAACAAATGCAGACCAAGAAATTAAACACTAATCTGCAGCAAAAGGTGCTACACAAGAGACATTTATTAATGTTCTGTTGTATTTACAGTTTTAACAAAGCAAACCAAGGTGAATTACCACTTGGGCAGAAAGCACATCATTCTACATTTACAACCCATTGGTTTCTGCTAACACATTGTAAAAGCAAGTAGGACAGTATGTTAGGGATCATCTCAAAAGTTCCAAGCTACTTCTTTCTTTGCTCCTCAGTATTGAATCCCCTCCCTACTCCCAGCCTTTGGCCTAATCATCAGGAGACAAAAGAAAAAGAAAACAAAAGGTAGAAATTCTAATACAGAGAGTGTCAAGAATTACATTTTAGTAATTAAGCTGCATTTGTATCCTAGTCCTTTCTATATTACACAATAACACCTTTTAGAATCCCTTAGGTACACATCACAGAACAGTAAGGTACTGCAAAATTTCGAATACAGAGTATTAAAAATTAATGCTTACTTACCAATTAAGGACATACTTTTGACCACACCTTAAATGTATTTTGTACTATGGTTTTGCTTCCAGGTGTTCACAAAGTACAACTGAATCAATTTCTAGATTAAATTCAACAGCAGATATGGATTATGTGCATAAATGCAGACATAACAAAAGTTTTAACTTTTGAGAAAACCCCTTTAAAATGGCCAGCATTATACATATCTTACAATAAAATACTTAATTCCAAATTCATTTTGAGATGGAGGATGAATAAAGCAAGATTGCCCCCTACTGACTACAGGGACATGGCTCATGCTATTTAAAATGACTACAAACAATATATAAGGCATTATTAATACATCACAGACTTGATTGCAAGAGCTTTTTCAAACATTAACCACTAATGATTCAATGATTACAGAATTCTGCATTAACTATTAAAATTTTACACCTAGGAACAAATAGAGAGAAATGATCTTTTCAACAGTACTTTATTTTTTTAAAGCAGGTGATTATTCCTCTGTGTTCTGCATCTTGATTCACTTCCTGCAGGTGTTTTCTTGCTTCTTGAGAGAGAATTCATAAACGCAGGAAGGTCTTTGCCAGAAAACATCTGCCAGAGAAGGATATTGAATATTGAAACTCCAGTTAGTGTGTTATTTTGACTAAGAGAAGGAAGTAGTCACAAAAGAAGCAGGATGTTTGGAGACACAAGAAGTGCATTTTAACATAGTTTTAAGATTACTATACACTGACATCACAGTATTCAATAAACATTAACATTTCAGTTCTATAAGTTATCAAGGCCTCCAGAACTAGAAAGAACTGGAATGCTTTTTCTGAAAAACCATGAGTTCAGGAGTCTCACCAAATTTCCTAATAAAAGAACAGAAGGGGGCTGGGTGCAGTGGCTCATACCTATAATCCCAGCACTTTGGGAGGCCGAGGTGAGAGGACTGCCTAAGCCCACAGGTTCAAGACCAGCCTGGATAACTTGGCGAGACCTCGTCTCTACAATAAATCAAGAAAAATTAGCCGGGCGTGGTGGCACATGCCTGTAGTTCTAGCTACTTGGAAGGCTGTGGCAGGATCACCTGAGCCTTGCAGGTCGAGGCTTCAGTGGCCTCGCAGGTCGAGGCTTCAGTGGCCGTGAGCATGCCATTGCCCTCCAGCCTGGGTGAGAGAGTTAGACTGTCTCCAAAACAGTAACAAAAACAAAAAAACCAGAAGGGAAGCAGTAGTTCTGCATACCACACTTAACCCTGTCAGCAATGACTGAATTTTGACACAGGGAGAGTCGACTGCAAGTGCATGGGAAATCTTCCTATTATACCCAAAGCTACTGTTTACTCTAACAGTTCTGCCAGATACCACACAAAGAAGATTTCTAACAGGACGTCACTGATGTCATGCTATACTTAAACGAAAATGGCAAAGTTATGAAAAAATGTTATTTTTCGGTGTCTTCAATTCCCTCTTCCCACCATACATGTTTTTGGAGCCCCTTTCTTTTTTGAATACCCAGTTGCCTCATTCTGTCTTTCTCTCCACTACTGAAACGTGCTGTCAAAAAGATCATTTATATCTGTGTATGGAAGGAAAAAAAAGAAAATGGCAAAGTTAAACAACCATGAACTCACAGGTACCATCAATACCTTTAAAAAATAAATTTTCTTTAAAAGTCAGTATTTTTTTTAGGTACATTTCTCGAAAAATAAGACACATATATAGCCACAAACTAAGAAAGGAATATATATGAATGAAATAAATGTCCTCAGAGTAATGTCTATACATTTTGCTAAATGCAGTTTTCACATAATACTTAGAGGCTTTTCTGCACTGGCACAGTATACTGCTTAGGTTTTCATGGAAATAACTTAGGTAAAACTACAAGTAACTCCCTGCATTAATGCTAAAAGAAGAAACACTGAAGAGATACATTAACTACTTCATATTTACTTAGAAACTACTTTGTGGTACCTAGCACCAAGTGAGAATCGAGTGAGCTCATCTATAGGCCCAAAACTTATTTTTCTCTCTCTCCAAATTACTGTTAAAGCCACAAGAAACCCTTTTGTATCTTTTTTAGTTAGACTACTGCATACATCTTTAAAAGGCTGCCAAAATGCAGAGAGGCTACAATACAGGAGGAAATTAACAATTAAAAAAAAACTGTCAACATTTTTTCAAACTTCAAATTCAATTGTGCTTTCATTTAAAGCAAGTCAATATAATTGACACCCAGGACACCTTTTCTTCAAATTGAGAAGCATAAGAGATTGGAAGACCTCAGAAACTGCAAAGATAGAGAGACACAAGAATATAAGGAAATCTAAAAGCCAAGCAGCAGCCAAAAGAAAACTGGTAAACCGATGTCAAATGGAGGTTTTTGCAGTGAGGTCAGATTCATTACAAACTAAGTAATTTCAGTTTTATTAGTTCCTATAATAGATGAAAACTGATGAAACAAAGTCTACTAGTCAAAGCACTAGAGCTTGCAAGAACATATAATATGGTACAGACACATGCCTGGCCATTTCCTTAGTTTATCTGCTTCAGCATAGGTAAGGAGCTTTAACAGATCCCTCAAAGTCAGAGCCTGCACCCAGTAAACATTAAAAATTCCTTACGAAGGTCTAGATAAATTACCACTGGGGAATCTCAGTCACCATACACACTCCAAATTAAAAGACTGCCGGAGAGACACTGCTGTCCTGTCCAAGACCTGAGGCCTGCTCAGCCCAACTCAACTGGCAGAGTTGCAGAAACACGGGCGGCACAGAAACCAAGGACAAATAATAACCACATCTCAGGGACTGTGGCTATCATTACTGCAGATCAGATCACCTTGGAAACAAAAGAAATTCAATAGCCTACAGCACACTGTACTGCAAAGAGAAAGACGATCAGTTCTTGGAGATATTATGTGATTTTAGCAAAAATTCCACTGGAAACACTATTTCTACTGTCTTGTTCCTTTATAACTCAGTCCAATAAATAAAAATTTACCTTGGATAGATTTCCTTAAATAAAATAAATAAGGAACAGAGGAAGATCATACAAAGGGAGATATGAAAGTATTTGTCATAATATGGAAGAAAAATTAAAATATCTGCTGCCTAATAGGTACAGCGTACCAGGTCATAGAAATCACATTTTAATTTAATTAATTTACTTTTTTGAATTGAAGTCCCACTCTGTCACCCAGGCTAGAGTGCAGAGGCACACTCACAGCCACCATAGACTCGACCTGATAGGTTCAGGTGATCCTTCTACCTCAGTCTTCCAAGTAGCTGGAACTACAGGCACACACCACCATGCCCAGCTGATTTTTTATTTTTATTTTATTTTATTTTTTATTGTAGAGATGAGATCTTGCCAAGTTACCCAGGTTGGTCTTGAAACCCTGGGCTCAGATATTCTCTTGCTTCCATTTACCAAAGGATTAGAGGCATGAGTCATTAGACCTGACAAATCACTTTTTAAAAAAAGTTTATTTGTAGAGACAGGGTCTTGCTATATTGCCCAGGCTGGTCTTGAACACCTGGACTCAAGCGATCCTCCTATTTTAGCTTCCCAAAGTGCTGAGATTACAGGCGTGAGCCACCATGCCCGGCCAGGAATCACTTTTTAAAATTATGAAGTCCCTAGCCCAAGCTCAGTGATGTTAGGGCACAAAAAACCTTTTTTTCATTTCAGATGTGGCTAAAATAACAGACTTCTAACTATATTAAGCTCCACAGGTACCAGTGCTTTTGGTCCAACACAAGCTGTGCTAGAGATACCAGTTACCTGTGCTACCAACTTAGTTACTGCAGCTAGCTAGCCCCCCCTTCACCTGCAGCACCAGAGGCGGTGGTAATCCTCAACAATATCTTCCAGTGAACTGGTAAACAGGAAAAAGTACAAACACTGCACATTTTTTCACACCTCGAGGAAAGAGGTTTCTAAAAGGCACCTGTTTCTTTTTGAACCATCCCTAAGAAACACTCTGCTTCTTTGCAGTCACAGGCTTCCTGGTGCCACTGCCCCCTGTAGCCGTCCTCCTGGTACTCTGTTCTGAGTATTCATGTACTCTGTGTCCCCTAATGACTAAATGGCCTCTGAAAGGCACTAAAAGCTGGCCCACGACAGCAGCACATGAGCATTAGTGTTCGGCTCTGTAACATCTATTATGGCTGATCAGAGAGAGGTCTTTTGGGATCATCTCGAGATTGGTTTATTCGTACTATATTTTGGGTAGCCTGACTAGAAAAGTCACTATTCTTAAACCTTTTCTAGTAAAATACCAAATCTTAGTACAAAGAAAGTGTGTTATTTTTCTGTTAGGGCAAGCTCCCTATCTGTGTCTTTCTGACAGAGAGTGTATAACTAGCTTATAACTAGTAACATCTCCAAGGAAAGGAGAGGTCATAAAAGAAAATAAAGCTTCCATACTTGTGATGGTTTCCCAGTACATCTGCTAACTAAACTATATCTGCTCTGAAGCAGAAGAAAAGTATTCTACATTTGGATCTGGATGAAGCATTCTTGTTTCTTTCACGGACAAGGGAAACTCAGTCCCACAGGATATTACAGGTTTTCAGGTTTTCTCTAAGGAGCTCCTGAAAATTAGTCAAGTCATTAGAATTCTAAATGCCGCTTTAAATTCCCAAAGTCTGTAATTTAGAGTTCTGAATCCTCTGGGTGTGTCAGGAATTATTTAAAATCAACAAGGTTATCAAGGTCAGTGAGAAAAGCAAGCTCTCAGTGGAGTGCATTCACTTGCCCTGAGTAAGTTTCCGACAGCTCTAAAGCAACTCCCGAAGCACTCACTGCCAAGCCCCCACTTTAAACAATCCCCCTCAACTGCCCAACAACATTATCACTAAGGACTGTTCACTTCAAATCACAGTCTGTGTTACGTGTGAGACACTCTCATAACAGATTTCAGAAATTTTAGAAAATCAAAGCAAAACAATACAGGCTGGGCACAGTAGTGGCTCATGCCTATAACAACAGTATTCTGGGCCGGGCTCGGTGGCTCAGCCTGTAATCCCAGCGCTTTGGGAGGCTGAGGTGAGTGGATTGCCTGAGCCTGCGGTTTTGAGACCCGCCTGGGCAACTTGGCAAGACCTCATCTCTACAATAAATAAAAAAAAAATCAGCCGGGCGTGGTAGCGCGCGCCTGTAGTTCCAGCTACTTGGAAGGCTGAGGCGGAAGGATCGCCGGAGCCCGGCAGGTCGAGGTTGCAGTGGCCCTCCAGTCTGGATGACAGAGTGAGACTTCAACTCAAAAAACAAAACAAACAAAAAAACAGTATTCTGAAAGACTGGGGCAGGACTACTTGAGCCCAAGAGTTCGAGACCAGCCTGGGCAACACAGCAAGACCTTGTCTCAATAAAAAATCAACACATAGCCGGGATAGGTGGCTCAGCCTGTAATCCCGTGCCTTTGGGAGGCTGAGGTGAGAGGATTGCCTGAGCCCGCAGGTTCAGGACCCGCCTGGGCAACTTGGCGAGACCTCATCTCTACAATAAATCAAAAAAAAAAAAAAATCAGCCAGGCGTGGTAGCGGGCGCCTGTAGTTCCAGCTACTTGGAATGCTGAGGCGAAAGGACCTGCCGGAGTCCAGCAGGTCGAGGCTGCGGTGGCTGGGAGCGGCCACTGCACTCCAGTCTGGGCGACAGAGTGAGACTCCAACTCAAAAAAAAAAAAAAAAAAAAAAATCAAAACAATAGCCTGTTGTGGTGGCATGCACCTGTGGTCCCAGCTACTCTGGAGGTTAAGATGGGAGGGTCACTTGAATCCTGGAGGTAGAAGCTGAGGTGAGCTGTCATCATGCCATAGCACTCCAGCCTGGGCAGCAGAATGAGACTCTGACTCAGAAAGAAAAAAAAAAGTATGTAATCCCCCAATAAAGATTACAATCTCCTTCTAGCTGAAGAATGAAGAAGCTACGCAGAGGTCCACTTTTCTGTCCAGCTAGAAATTCAGAGCTACCATAGACTAGACCTATTAAAAAAAAAAAAAGAAAGATATCTATCCCCTCAGGATATTGTGGGCACCAGTGCATTAGGGAAAACTTGTAGGTGATATCAGTACCCTTAGTAAAGACTTGTAGCAAGACAAAATATTAACTTTTGAATCTCTGATATATCTATCAAAGTTAAACTTGAGGGTAAGTTATAATTAAACATGTAGATAAAAGATGACAACAGTAATGAAATAAAACTGCACAGAACATCTGATAAGCCTCTTAAAGTTATAATGTCCTAGACATAAAGATGTATCATAGGCACCAGGACCCAGGTCAGTGGTGTCAATGTCCATCTGTGTCAAGACTTTGTGACTGAATTCAAATTCATGACATGTCACATATTTTTAAACATACGATAAAAGATCGCCCTTTTATAAAAGAAAAAACGAGGTATAAACACAAGTATATACACCCTTGAAGAAAGTGGCTTTAACACTAGCCTAGGCTTTTTTACCTACATAAGAATTGCATGTGTAAAATGCTTAATATAGTATCTGATGCATAAAAACTCTATAAATGTTAATGTTAGTTATATTTGTTATACCATGCCTGAAAAAACATGTTATCTTCAAGGTCACATTATATAAGTGTGTTGTGTAAAAGCTTTCAATGCTTTTCTATCACCTGCCAAATTAAATGTGGTAGATTCTTTATTTTCTTGAAGCTTGTATTCTGAGGCCATCACAAATTTTCAAAACTGAGAACTCCACTGTTAGCATGACTGCTGATATAAAATGTGATACCCAATGGCAAATACAGAACAAACTGATGCTCACATGGGCTTAGCCTTGCATTGAGCTAACAAGTCTCTGGCTCTATGGATTTGATGGTCCTGCTGCAAGTAGGCTTAGTGTTCAATATATGTGAGAAAATGGTTTCAACATGTTTAGCCTTGACCCTCAATACTCCTTTATGCCCCAATCAAGCTGCTGTTCCTCGAACAAGCTCCATACTACCTTGCCCACTCTTTTTTTTGAGTTGGAGTCTCACTCTGTCACCCAGACTGGAGTGCAGTCTCAACCTGCTGGGCTCCGGCGATCCTTCCGCCTCAGCCTTCCGAGTAGCCGGAATTACAGGCGTGCGCTACTACGCCCGGCTGATTTTTTGATTTATTGCAGAGAGGCGGGTCTTGAACCCGCGGGCTCAGGCAATCCACTCACCTCAGCCTCCCAAAGGCGCGGGATTACAGGCTGAGCCACCGAGCCCGGCTTCTTCCACTCTTTACTCTGCCTCAGGTGATTCTGAAATTCTTTAATTCATTTTCCACAGTTGAAACTATCACTGGAGGTTTGTCTCAACTGCTACATATACCCTTTACAAAGCTCTGCCTGAGGACTCCCACTGGCCTGGCCTATAGGTGATGCTAAAGTTCTACTCCATGATATACCCAGTCCCCAAAAGCCCCAAGAAGGCCTCTTAGAGCTTGTTATCAGAGTGGTCTCTCTCTGGGGTCCTCTCTCTCAAGATTTCCTGTTTCTTCCTTAGGTAGTTACTGACATAAGATGAAGTCAGCTTCTGCGGGAAACCAAGTGTGAATCAGAGAGCCTTGGCAGGGCTTAGTTCTCCTGTGCTGGGCAAGGGATAAGGTCCCTACTCGCCTTCCTTTCCCTGAGTTTGACCCTCCTCACCAGAATGACAACATCTGAATGTGAACCTCAAGAAAGACCCTAGAATCTCTCCTAGCTCTAGGGTTTCAGGCAAGAGAGTCAGGCCTGAAATTTCCATCTGAATGTCCTCCTCTGGAACCCGAGCAACAGCAGCCAGTGGCTGCAGATGCTGGAAATTATCAAGCAGCCAAACACTCTCGCTCCCTAATGACTACTAAGCCGCCTCTTCCACACTGTCTAAACATGAGGCAGTGTTTTCTTCTCTGGCAGTTTTTCTAACTTACCTTTATCAACAGCCTTTTGTAGAAGACCCCATTACCAAACTAGAAACTGCTAAAAGGCAGGGACTGTGCCTTCTCTGTATCCCCCACCACAGATACTCACTTGAAAATGAATGGAAATTTGTAATGCATCACATTACACTGGGACTAGAATACATTTTTTTCCTTTAATACCTTTAGTAAATAAAGAGAACTCTGGTCCTGGGGAGATTTGAGAATGTTTCTGGCATCTTCCGAACTTTTGCATAATTGATAAATCCTCTGAGAAACAGGAGAAAGCCTAATTTAAAAAAGAAAAGTCAAGAGTGAATTTACTAATTCCATGTTAAGTTCCCTCCCCAGAAAGATCCCTCCTGATAGAAATACACCATCATTTTTCTGCTAAAGGCTATCAAAACATGAGCAATTTCCTCTAGAATCTTCAAAGGATTTTCATGCCAAACTCTCCAACCCCCACTGAGAAGATATAATCGCAGGAATCAACACTATCTTTTGACACATTCAGAATCTAAATGGTCTAAAAGGAAAAAAACCTGGGAACGAAGGCTCATGCCTGTAACATTTGTGTGTGTGTGTGTGTGTGTGTGTGTGTGTGTGTGTGAGAGAGAGAGAGAGAGAGAGAGAAAATTTACATACGAAAGCCTCATTGAGACACATTACCAAAATCTACCCACTAGTTCCAAAAAAGCATTCCAAAATAATTAACTAAAAAAAGCTGCTATAATTGTTTTTCTCAAGTTAAAAAAAGTGTTTAACCTTTTTCTTGTAATGGAATTATTTTCTGTTGACAGTACATAATATTGTCCACTAGATGTCAGAATCCCCTTACCTACTCCTCAATTATTGTCTCAACTCTCAACTCCAGCTCTCTATCCTCAATAAGACTCATTCCGTATGACTATACCAGGATCTATACAGTAACAAAAGTTAGTGCCTCTATCAGCAGGAAGTGATATGGCCTCTCCAGTGGAAACTCAGACATTCCTGGCCCCTTTCAGAGATGGTCCCTGAGTCTTCAACACACTTTAAACAATACCATAAGTTAATCCGTGTACACTCCTTGGAATTCAGTACACTTACAGAGGAGTAATGACCATAATCTAACTTCAGAGCACTTTCATTAGAATGCTCTATAACCCCAAAACCTGTACCCATGAGCAGTCACTTCATTCACCTGCTTCCTCCTTCCCTTCCTTCCTTCCCCAGCCCCAGGCAACCAGTACTCTACTTTCTGTCAGACACATTCTAAAACATACTCAGCGGTGAAAAACTCTTTATACTCAGACAGTGGAAATGATTTTTGGCAGTAACCAAGAGCTGTCAGTTCAAGACTTGGGGAACACCATTCTATATGGCACTAAAAGCAAGTGACTATAGAGTAAGAGCCATCCCCACAAATGCTAGGTGGGATCTTGATGAACTGGAAGGGACAAGACCTGTATAAAGGGGACAGCTCCAACTCAGCTCCAATAAAAGGGTCCATGTAGGAATGTAGGTCAGTTTTGTGACCTATTCCAACATTTAAGACAAGTAAAAAGATTCAGATGTTTTAAATATATATACATATATAAAGTCTTGACTTTTTAAATGTTGACAACTAATTTTAGGAACTTTAGCTAGTTGTAGCTCATGAGCAGCCAGCTTTTAAGTTCTGCATAGACCCCTGCCGGAGAAACTCCATAAAACTGGCTGAGAAGTTCCCAAAATGATCCAAACACTGGGTGAAAATGCACACAAGTGGACCAAAGTCTCACCATTTTTTGCTTACAAGTAATGGTACACAGCAAGAATGATCTGTATAAAGTATAACAGATCCATCTCCCATGAAACGTTAATAGAAAGGAAGTCAGCGCTTTACATATTTCTTTAAATGATTTATGCTATGATCAATGAATCTAAAAATATATGTAAGGGCTCGTCTTGATTCATTCAGGATTTGATTTGACCTTAGGTGTCAGCCTTTCTCCTAAAGGCAGTTTAGAAAATAAGCAAGCCAGGAAGCTACTTCCTCCTAAGTTATTTTCCTGTTGGCCATTTTCATGACTAAACTTCTCAATACATAGAGAATGGTATAATGGATACTGGAGACTCAGAAAGGGGAGGGTGGGAAGGGGTGAAAGGACAACAAAAAAATCAGCTATCAGTTATAATGTACACAGGTGGGGGTGGTGGGTACACTTAAAGTCCAGACTTCTTCATCGCTATATAACGCAGCCATATGACCAAAACTACTTGTACCCCTAAAGCTATTGAAATAACATGAGAAGAAAACAACAGCTTCTCAATAATAGAGGGAGGAAAAAAAACCAAAAACACTATTTCTCTTTCCTTGGAATTCTAATGACCAACAGTAAAGTAGACAATGCTACTGGGGAGGAAGGGGATGGTGAGATGGATGTATTTTTCTAAGTAAAATTTAGAAACAGCAATGCATGGTTCTATCAGTCCTGGCAAAACAGGTCCTGAATATGTTAAGCACCTGTTAGACATAGGTGCTAAGATATGGCAGCCAGACCCATTAGCAGCACTGCCACCAATAATTTTAACTAAGAAGAAGGCCCAAAACAGGAGATGGGAGGAAGTGATGTCACAGAAGCAGGATGAGGCAACCACACTATCTTTAACAGCCACAAGATGGCCCTGCTGTTGTTATTTTGTAGAAATGATAGCAGTGATGATGGTCTCGCCTACTGTATCATACATATTTTCTTTACAAGTAATGAAAAAGCCAACATTCAAATAATTCACTCCAATGTTCATTTCTTTGTTTTAATGTCTAGGGAAAATAGATTTTAAAATAAATATTTAGAGTAAAACTCTGAAGGCCAAAACCCCGAAATACCTGGTATTTAAAAAAAAAAAATGTTAAAAGGCCTCTTTCCCACTGTGAAATAATTCTTATTCTCACTGATGGTGAACTAAAGAATTCTGGAAACCCAACACAGTGGTTCTTTCAGAAGTTATGTCTAGCAAGGTTATACATTTTCTGTTTTCTACTGACAGATCCAGTAAAAATGGGGCACATATGCTTAGGAGTAAGTTCGAACAGTTACAGTAAGTCTACAAACAATGTGGGCTTAAGTTTGTAAACACTTTGTGGCAGTAACTCACAGGGAGAAAAAAAAAATCCACAAACAATAGAATCATCTTATCAGTATACTCCATTAGGAAAAGACTTCCACCACAAAGAAACTTTATTACTAAACAGTAATCAATATGAAGTTTACTAAAAGAAATTTTATTTGTAAAATTTCACATAACATTTTCTTTCCTTTTATTATGTTAAAAGTACTTACCTAAAACCAGGAACACCCACCAGAGCCAGTACTGACCATCAAAGTATCCAGGGAAATAGGTTGAAAACTAAAAACAAACAAATAAATAAACAAAAAACACTTTGTAGCAGCTTTATAGACAATTTCACATTTGAACTTAAGGGTACAAAAAATACAAGACTTTCATTTATTACACCAATATTGTCATTTAGCCCTTACAATGATTTGAAATGGCTACAACAAATGAAAATCTACTTCTATTCATGGAAAAGCAACTGTTAAATATCATAGCTTTTAGTCTTATTAACTGATACTTTTACTTTGCTTCTTCAGTACCAAAAGCAAATATTATTGTTGTTGTTATTTTTTTAGAGACAAGGTCTCACTTAGTTGCCCAGGCTGGAATGCAATGCTATGATCAAAGCTCATCATAACCTTGAACTCCTGGGCTCAAGCAATTCTGCAGCTTCAGCCTCCAGAGTAGCTGGGAATAAAGGTGCATATCATCATGCCCTGATAATTTTTAATTTTTTGTAGAGATGGGGTCTTACTATGCTGCCCAGACTGATCTTGAACTCCAGGTCTCAAGTGATCCTCTTGCCTCGCACTCCCACAGTGCCAGGATTACAGGCTTGGGTCAGCGCTATGTTTTCCCCCAGAGATGGGATTTCACTAAGTTGTCCAGGTTGGACTCAAACTCCTAGGTTCAAGTGATCCACCTGCATCAGCCTTCAAGTAGCTGGGACTACAGGTTGATATCATTGCCTCATTTCTAACGAGGCCTGATTTGTTTCTACTCTTCCAATCAGGCCTTGACTTTGAAAGCTTTATCATGTACATCCTTGCCAGCAACTAGTTTAGAAATGGGCACAGAATGCCATTCCAGTCAATGGAAATGAAGGCTTCTGAGAAGGTTTCCTGGTTCTTACAGAAAAAGAGAAGAAACAATTCCCTTTCTTCTGTTGAGCATGGTTGTGTTTCCATGTGACACCATCTTCTAATGCTGAGGGGAGGGGGAACTATATCACACACTGATATGCCAGCTCTCCCCATGATGTTGATAAACCACCGATTTAACTAACCTAGTTAGGACAAGTTTTCAGGGGAAATAAACTTTCTCAATTAAAAAAATTTTCATATGCCATTTTAAGCTGTTTCTGTTATTCATAGTCCAAGCATCCTAAAGGATACAAGTTAATTCGTTCACTTCAGTTTAAAATTTTAATCAATTTAGCTGAAAATTCAGTTTTTAAAAAAGACCGGTAGTTAATTTTATTCTGTGTTCTTTAGCAGCTTTGGTATCTATGAGTTTAACATAGTTTGAGAATTAAAATATAGTCTTTTACATCTTAGTAAAGTAACAAAGTCGGGCGCAGTGACTCACGCCTGTAATCCTAGCAGTTTAGGAGGCGGACACGAGAAGACTGCCTGAGCACAGGGGTTCAAGACCAGCCTGGGCAACATGGTAAGACCTTGTCTCTACAATAAATCAAAATATCAGTTATGCATGGTGGTGCATGCCTGTGATTCCAGCTATTTGGAAGCCTGAGGTGGAAGGATTGTCTGAGCCCAGGAGGTCGAGGCTGTGGTGGCCGTGAGCATGCTACTATACTCCAGCCTGGGTGACAGTGAGACTCCAACTTAAAAAAAAAATAAAGTAACAAGATTTAGAGAAGGAATGAAACTTGGTTTTTATTTTGTTTTTTGAGTAGGAGTCTGACTCTGCTGCCCAGGCTGGAGTGCCAGGCTCCACCTGTTGGGCTCAGGTGATTCTTCCGCCTCAGTCTTCCAAGTAGCTGAAACCACAGGCTCACGTCACCACACCCAGCCAATTTTTTGATTTATTGAAGAAACAAGGTCTCGCCAAGTTGCCCAGGCTGGTCTCAAACCCCTGGGCTCAGGCAGGCAATCCTCTTGCCTCCACCTCCCAAAGTGCTGGAATTACAGGCGTGAGCCACCATGCCTGGGCAAATGAAACTTCTTTAGGGCTTGGGCTTTTAACCTAAAGTCCATGTTTTAGATGAGTACATATTAACTGTCTGAGGAAAAAGCTTAGAACTTTCATCAGATTCTCTAGGCCAGGCACTGTGGCTCACGCCTGTAATCCCAGCACTTTGGTGGGCAGAGGCGAGAGGATTGCCTGAGCCCAGGGATTCAAGACCAGCCTGGGCAACTTGGCAAGATCTCATCTCTACAAAATCAAAAAATTAACCAAGCATGGTGGTGCGTGCTTGTGCCTGTGGTTCCAGCTACTTGGAAGGCTAAGGCAGAAGGATCACCTGAGCCCAGCAGGTAGAGTGAGACTCCAACTCAAAAAAAAAAAGCCACTGGATTCTCAAAGAACTCTAGAACCCCAAACAAGCTAACAACTGTTTTAGAATAAATAAGGTAGGCCGGGCTCGGTGGCTCAGCCTGTAATCCCGTGCTTTGGGAGGCTGAGGTGAGTGGATTGCCTGCCTGAGCCCAGGGGTTTGAGACCAGCCTGGGCAACTTGGCAAGACCTTGTTTCTTCAATAAATCAAAAAATTGGCTGGGTGTGGTGACGTGAGCCTGTGGTTTCAGCTACTTGGAAGGCTGAGGCGGAAGGATCGCCGGAGCCCAGCAGGTCGAGGCTGCGGTGGCCGGGAGCAGCCACTGCACTCCAGTCTGGGAGACAGAGTGAGACTCCAACTCAAAAAAAAAAAAAAAAAAAGAATAAATAAGGTAGAATTACCTTGAAAAACTACAGTGGTCAACAAATACCTGTTAATAGTTAAGTATGCAATTTATGACACATAAATTTTGTCTATAAGGTTGACAACAGTAATAAATGTATCTGAGATCAGAGGATACTTTACAACTTTAAGTTACTTCAAGTAATTTTAACTAATTGGAAACTCCCAAATCACTGAAGATATGCAACTCTAATTTACTTCAAACGTAGGCACCTAATGAAGTAGCATTTGTTAAACAGTTTTGGCTCCCCAGACACAGCCAGTCCTGGAAGGGAGAAGAAGAGAGGGTGAAAAGATGGAGGAAGAAGAAAGCTAGATTGTAATTTCGCTGGAATTGATAAGTCAAATTAATGCCGGCTTCTGATTATACCAAAGAGATAATATTCTTCCTTTTATTATAAAAACAACTGATTTCAGACATATTCATGATCATATTAAAAGCGAAGAAAGGAGCTGGTGAAAAACACTGATGGCAGAACTATATTCAATAGACGTGACTACATAACTTGGGTGCATAAACCGCTTGCAACTGATTTGGGTTCAACTTCATCGAGAAACCAAAGACAAACCAAAAATCATTTAACATGTTGAAATAATCTTAAAAAGCAAATGAGAAAATCAAATATCCCAAAGCATTCTGATTACTGTCTCTCTGCAGAGTTTATCTTTTCTGTTGTACAACTTACCCTGACAATCAGGATCCACTTAATTAGAGACAGACCAAATCCTGAGATGGCCCCATACCTTCCTGCAGCTGAGGTGGTCAGGCAGAAAGACAGGAAAAACCCAATCCAGTTAAAGAGGAATGCCACTGTAAAAGCAGAGGCAGAGGGGAGAGATATCAGACATGTCCTGTTACCCAAGAACAAGAATGCCCTTTACACCTGCCTCTGCTTAAGTAACTCTCCCTAGGATAAAAGGCCACTCCTCCACAACCCTCACCCTACCTCCCCCAAAACAATCATTCTTCTGTCTTTCCCCCAAAAGCAAACGAAAATTATCTCTCTGAATGCCAGGTTTTACACTATTAAGTCTACTGCTATTCACTTTCAAAAGTGCCTTAACATTTACCAAATTGTATATTTATGACCTGTGCTCTGTACTGTGTGATATACTTCAGTAAATAAATGTCTTGGATATTAAATTAGTGCTCCCAAATAATCTGATTCAAATAACTCATTCACCTATTCTCTGAATTTTGACAACTTACATAATATTACCTCTAAAAGCACTGAATTTTTGGTATCTTTTTAATACAACAAACAAAAGAAATGACCGATCACTTCTAAGTGAAGCACATGCAAAATAACATCAAGGGGGGAAAATCTGGCTGATTTTGATCTGTCAGCAAAAAGAAGTGTGCAGAACAAAATTCATCAAAAGCATTTTATTCCTCTACTGCAGTTATAAGTAGGAGCAATGCAGGCCTGAAAGACAAGGCTCAGCTCATGCAAAACGCAGCATCCCTATAACTCCTTTGATTACATTTTCCATAGATATTCATGGAAATAGAAGGTGAAGATAAGGGATATTAAGATAAAAGCTCTAAAAATCCCAGGCACCAAATAAATATAATGCATTAACATATGAGCTCAACTAGTTATTTCAACTCAGTCAGAATCACCCATAATCCAAAGCACTCTGGTTTGTGGGAAGTGGCTTTGCTAAGCATAGATACTTACTGAAAAAAGTTAACATGAAAATCCCATCGTTTCCTATCCTCAGCTGGTCAGCATCATCAAAATCATCCCGACCCACAAAATCCTCATCCTAAATAGAAAAAAAAGAATCACCTTTAGGCAAAGGAAAGAAATCAAGAGAAATAAAGAAAGTGGCAAATTTATCGAGGAGAAAAAGTATTGTTTTGACTCAACTCAAGAATATGAATATTAAAGGCTCAGTACTGTTAAAAATTTCATTTTGTCTAAGTAAAATACATAATTAAGAAGAAACAAATCTTTCTTCTATCACCACAGTTTCTAAATGAAATTTCCATCTTATTACTCAAATTCTTTAACAATACATTTCAAAAATTTAAAAGTTCACAAAGAACTAGTTCCTTTTCCATTTTAAAAATATACCTCAAGAAAAGGAAAAAAAGAAAAATTTACTTACACGTTTGGCTTGAATTCTAGAATATCAGTAATCCAGGGCCTATTAAGAAGTTAAAATCGACCAGTTCAAGTGCTTTATGAGACTGACATGGGGGAAAATAAGAACAGCATGAGCACCATGAAGAGTCTACAGAGCTGCCACTGCTCAACTCCACTGGCACTGCTGATAGAGGTACACAGGTCTGCCACAATCTCACCTCTAACCTCATCAGCAGATAGGATCTCTCCCATCCTAATGTGAAAACACATTACTGCAGGTCCAGAAGGAACAGATTCTGACCAACACCAACATGTGTGGTCTCTTTTTAACTAAAGTAGGTATGTGTTGAGATATTTTAAAACACCTAACATACAGCCAAGTGCAATGGCTCATGCCTGTAATCCCAGCACTTTGGGAGACCGAGGCAAGAGGATTGCTTGAGCCCAGGGATTCGAGACCAGCCTGGGCAATTTGGTGAGATCTTGTCTCTACAATAAAATTAGCCAGGCATGGTGGCGTACACCTGTAGTTCCAGCTACTAGTAAGGCTGAGGCAGAAGCATGGCCTAAACCCAGCAGGTTGAGGCTGTGGTGGTCACGAGTGTGCCACTGCACTCCAGTCTAGGTGACAGAGTGAAACTCCAACTCAAAATACAAAACAAAACAAAAACTGAACATACCTATAAGTAAAAGTGACAGACTTGTACCTAGTTCACTGAGGGTCCCTCAAATGAAAGAAAAACTTATTTTAGGAACAATGAAAACATATCCTATATAGAAAAGGGGCTGAAAGATCTACCAAACCATTAACAGTGGTTGGTTCCCTAGGACAGTGGAAACTAGAGAGGGGAAGTAAGTAGTAAAGGTAGCTTCCTTTTCTAACTTAATGTACTTCCTCTACTGTTTGAAATTTTTACAAGAATGCTTGTTTTAGAATTAATTTTTTTAAGTGTTAAATATCTAGTATTCTTACTTGATGTTAGCAGAATACAATTTCACCAAATTAAAAACTAATTCAAGGCCGGGCGTGATGGTTCACACCTATAATCCCAGCACTCTGGGAAGCTGAAGGTTTGAAACCAGCCTGGGCACCCTGGAGAGACCTCTAAATAAATAAATAAAAACTAATTCAGTTTTTTGTGTAACTACTCAAAAGATATACTCCAAAAAACATGGAAGTAACTTCTAATGCCTTCTAAGCATTCTTCTAAGTATTCTAAGTACCAATGCCTTCTAAGTATTCTTCTTGTCCTTTTGGTAACTCTTCTACCACAATTCCTCCTGCAAATTGTTGCCAGGGTAATGTTTCCAAAACATCACAGTAGTCCTTTCAGACTTCTCAAAAATTCTGAAGGATTCTGAGAGCTGTATACTAAGTTTAAATGCCTCCATCCAGCAGTGCAAAGATTATACAAACAGAACTGGTCACAACTTCCTATCTCCCTTGAGCACACTCTTTGTTCATGCACAAAACTACACACAGAACTACATTCACAGAACCACCCTGCATCTGCCTGCTTCTTCCCTCTGGATGCTCTTACCCATCAAAATCCAGCGCCGTCAAATCCCATCTTCCCCCGTGACCACCTAGTAAAAAATCACGTTCTTGATGCCACTGTTCTTGTGCACCTTAGGTATCAGTGCTTGTGGACCTTTTACCCTAGCTGGATTTAAGTTTTTGTATGGCAGGAACACTGCCTTATATAAAGCTTTTTACCTATTCACTGCAAAATATATAGCACCTTGTATTTAAAAAGTGCTCTATACAAGTCTGCTGAACATTAGATTCCCCTTAAGAAGTTCCTAAATAGGTATTTGTATTAAATGAAAGTATGCTGAAGAGTCCTATGATTAATCAAAGCTAATTTCCATACTGGACTATACCATATATTCCAACAGTTCTGCAGAGAGCAATGAAACATACAAGGACCCTGGATTCATCTAGGTTTGACTCTCGCTTCAGCTACTTATTAGCTATATGACTTCAGGAAAATTACTTAATCTCCTTGGGACTCAATTTTCGCATCTATGAAATGGAAATATAAGCGCTCCCTTGCGAGGGTATTGTGAAGATTGGAAACAATATACGGAATACATAAAAGCATTGAGCACAATACTAAGCCTCCTGTTTGCTTCCAATATTTGGCAGTTATAATTGTTTTGCCTTTAGACAACAAGCTTCATGAGGGTTCTTAGTTTCTCCCTGGCACCGACAAGAACTGAAAGCATATTACCGTATAGGATCACCCTAGACTGGGCTTTTTACCAAGCAGTGATTTTAGAAGTTCAGCTTTCTCATAGCAGGTGTTGTCTGGGAGCAGTCTACTACTCCAAAGCTAGGTGGAACCTCTGGGGCCTATATCATCACACTGCCCAGACAGGGCTTCTGTTCTTGTTCTCGTTCACTCGAGTTTCTTGCCAGAACTAGAGCCTGGAGTCCTGATGGTCACCACATCCCTGAGGATTTATCCTGCTTTCATGCTCCCAACATCTGGCCCAAGGCCCAGCCTGCATCAACCTCAACCTGGACGAATATTTACAAAACCACACCTATAGCACTTACAGATCTGACATCAAGGACCAAGAGTGCCCAATAATTTCCACTGGCCTGTAACACATGCCGATCCTACTCCCACAAATCAACATTAGGCTAGATGGGAACTGAACTCATTAAGCCCTTGCAAATGATGTGATCTGGACTGCTGGAGGCATTTAAATGAATATAAGTCTAATTCTATTAAGTTACACATATTTATTCTTTAGGCCTCTCTAGCAGCTATCTACCTAACACCAAAATACTAAGTGTGCAGAATCAAGGCAAAGTCATGCCAGGAGGCACGAGACTGCATTTGGCTTCAGTGCATTTTTTTTTTTGGAGACTCTGTACATGCTGTTTACCCAGTTCATGATGGGTGATTTACAAGTGTACCTGCCCACACCACACTAGATGTTCAGCAGTTTCTGACCAAAAATGGTATGACTCCCCTGCCCCACCTCCCTATGCACTTAGTCTTGCCCCGAGTGATTTTCTTTGTTGATTTTTTGTTTCCTAAATGAAAAGTCCTCAAAGGGAAATGTTTTTGCTGATGTGGAAGAGATGAAACAAGAAAATGGCATAAACACTGAAAGGGCATCAAAATTGATGTGTTCAAAAACTGTTTTGAGGGCATGGAAAAAGCATCTGGATGGGTGTATTGCATCAAATGAAGAGTATTTTAAGGTGACTGAAGTTTAAACATGTAAGAATAAATACACAATTTTTATAAATAAATTCTGTTTTTTTGGGGAGCAGTCCCCTCTCATATATGAGTTGCTTACCTAGTGATTTTTTGTTCATTTATACTTCTTTACGTCATCATTTTCAGGAAGAGGTGAATTTATTGCCCAAAAGATCATGCACATTTCAAAAAATTGCTTAATCAGTACAATCATAAATAATAAATCAAAACTAGATAATAAAAAATAACTTAATTCTCATAGAGCCAGCTACCAAGCAACATGGAAAATTGTACTTACTCTTCCAGGAACCAAAGGAATAGTAGCTTCAGCCTTGGTTCTCTCAGCCTCATCATAACTGGGCAGTGTGGTAGCCACATTGTAAGATGGGGGTTTTGGAAACCCAGACTCATCCTTGTAGTCAAAATATGCTGCAGAATTTAAAAAGTAAGAATTGTCAGATGATTAACTGAATTGAAGAAATAAAAGGATTTCCACTTACTCTGGCAACAAAACCTAGCACTCTCCTAAGAGCACATATATAATAACTGAACCCAAAACCACTGATAGACAAATGTAAAAGGCTAGGGATGATTTCTAAGTTTATCCATTTCTCAGTTACTTAAAATTCAGATTCACTTTGCACCCTTCCTCCCAACTGCTCTTGAAACCCTTTTTTTGATGTCATGTCAAAGCATACAGTGTTTTCAAGGAGTTCAGGAATCAGCTGGCCCTGCTACCCACCTGTATTTTCTGCAGAGATGCTGCTGTAAGGTGGGGGAGCGTCACCTACAGCCTGCTCTGGTACTCCAGTCTCTTCGTCATTCTGCAACTAAATACAAATTCCTATTTTAATGCAAGTATAAAGCCAAGCATAAGAACTCAAAAACTGGGACAGTCTTTCTGGAAGGCTATTTGGCAAAATGTTTTGAAAGCCTTAAAATACGCGCATCCTTTAAGAAAAGCATTCTACTCCCAGCAAGTTATTCTAAGGTAATATATAAAGAGGCAGAAAAGGTAAATATAGATGCTGTTGCAGCAAATATTAGAAACAACCTAAATTCCAATCATAGGGGACTTAAGTAAATTACAGTACATCTCACACAGGACTAAGCAGCCACAAAAAAGAATGGGATGACTTAAGTATACATTCATTTTTAAAAAGCTAAATTTGCCTGACAGCATGCATCATATAACTTTGTTTTTTAAAAAGACACACATCGGGCATGGTGGCTCACACCTGCCTGTAATCCCAGCATTTTGGGAGGTAGAGGCGAGAGGATTACCTGAGCTAAGGAGCTCAAGACCAGACTGAGCAACATGTGAGACGTTGTCTCTACGATAAAACAAAAGATCAGCCGGGCATGGTGGCACATGCCTGTGGTTCCAGCTACCTGGAAGGCTGAGGTGGAAGGATTACCAGAGCCCAGCAAGTGGAGGCTGTGGCAGCCGCGAGAGTGCCACTGTACCCCAGCCTGGGCAACACAGTGAGACTCTAACTCAAAAAAAAAAAAAGAAAAAAAAAGACACACAGATAATGGAACAAAGGTCTAGAATGACAGACCTTTATATACTTTTTTTTTGAGTTGGAGTCTCACTCCATCACCCAGGCTGGAGTGCAGTGGCACACTCATGGCCACCTCAGCGTCGACCTGCTTGGCTCTGGTGATCCTTCCACCTCAGCCTTCCAAGTAACCGGAACTATAGGTGTGCACTACCAAGCCTGACTAATATTTTTTTTATTTATTGTAGAGATGAGGTCTCACCACGTTGCCCAGACTGGTCTCGAACCCGTGGGCTCAGTCAATCCACTTGCCCCGGCCTCCCAAAGTGTTGGTATTACAGGCTGAGCCACCAAGCCCAGCCTATATACGTTTTTAAAGTTAGAAAAATAATCTGTTAAGACAAAGACAAATCACAGGTAAACCATGTTACCATTTATTCAGTTTGTGCACAAAAATTAAATCTTTTTTTTTTTTTTTGAGTTGGAGTCTCACTCTGTCGCCCAGACTGGAGTGCAGTGGCTGCTCCCGGTCACCGCAGCCTCGACCTGCGGGGCTCCAGCGATCCTTCCGCCTCAGCCTTCCGAGTAGCTGGAATTACAGGCATGCACTACCACGCCCGGCTGATTTTTTGATTTATTGTAGAGATGAGGTCTCGCTGCCCAGGCGGGTCTCGAACCCACGGGCTCAGGCAATCCACTCACCTCAGTCTCCCAAAGGCATGGGATTACAGGCTGAGCCACCGAGCCCAGCTCAAAAATTAAATCTTAAATGAGACATTTATGAAAACATAAAATTCCACCTAATTCTACATATAACCTCTGTTAATACATATCCCTTTTTCCTCATCTCAGCAACATTCCTGCTGGCCAAATTTTCGGTTATTTGAAATAACTCACTTCAACAGAAAGTGTGTCCGCCTGCTAGTTTGGATAGTCTAACCAAGTCATCTTCACAGAATAAAGACATTTCATTTCACTTTTCCAGTGTGACAATAGATTTACATTAATTTAAAAGACGAGCTGGCTGAGATCGGGAGTCAATCTGGAAAGTGATAACAAAGTGTGTAATGGACTTAGGGGTCTGGTCTTGGCTTCAGTATTATGGTTAGATATAGAGCCAACTGAGGTACTTGTCAAACACACACCACCTCTAAACCACACTGCTACAAAGAACTCTATCTTATCCTGCGGTGTCACAACATGAAGTAGAACTCCTTAATTCATTAAATCTTAAGTGACCATCTGAATCACCACTCCTTATGCTATTCAAAACCATATGTCAGTAAACTTTTCTAATTAATGCTGCAAAAGCATTCAATTTCAAATGAATCCTTATAACCAATTCTCATCTGTATCTACCATCTGAGTACATTTTTTTTGTTTTTCTTTGTTTTTTTTGGGGGGGGGGTTTGAGTTGGAGTCTCACTCTGTCACCCAGACTGGAGTGCAGTGGCCACTCCCAGCCACCGCAGCCTCGACCTGCTGGGCTCCGGCAATCCTTCCACCTCAGCCCTCCGAGTAGCCGGAATTACAGGCATGCGCTACCACGCCCGGCTGATTTCTTGATTTAATGTAGAGATGAAGTCTCGCCAAGTTGCCCAGTCAGGTCTCGAACCCGCGGGCTCAGGCAATCCACTCCCCTCAGCCTCCCAAAGGCGCGGGGTTACAGGTTGAGCCACCAAGCCCGGCTCATTTTTTGAATCCTAGTAATCAAATGCTAAACTTAAGGCACTTCCAAAACAACAGTATTTGTAACCTAAGATAATTCTTCCTTTTAAACAAAGATAAACTGGGCAAAATAGTTACAGTAAAACCAAATATTCCTGGGATACCTGTACTTTCTGCAGAGATCCAGGAATCAGTGAATTATTTAAAGAGTGTTCATGGGACCATGGCTCACCTGAAATACTGGTTTTAACGAAACTTAAAGCATATAACGTTACTTGAGCATACTCTCAACTTCCTCATACATCTAACTCTTCTGCCATGGGAAGGACACAAAAAGCAGCAGAGTGTCAACAGCAATAACAGGGGCAAATCCAGAGTTCTTGAAAATGTTGCATTAATATACTGTAGCCAGTAATAACTTTCATTTAAACCCTGCTTGGTATTTCTAACCCTTTTTGTATTTCCTGAGCTTGGTCAAAGTAATCATGTTACCTCTGCATAATTCAGGGCTCAGAAAAGAAACACGGCAATTCTAAGAAACCCAGAAGTCCAAAGAATAAAGAGGTATAGAGGCCTTACATGTCCGTATTGGAAAGAAAGGCTGTCTGTCACCTAGCAACATGGAAATGTTAAATTCCATCATCCCTAACCACAATAACAGATAACAGGGCAAAAAAATTCCAACCTGGGACAACCCCTTCGGGTTCCCTCCCACTGTGGAAGCTTTTCTGTCCTCTCAATAAATCTTGCTTTCTAAAAAAAAAAGAAAGAAAGAAAGAAAGAAAGAGATTCTAACCTTTTCAAAAACCCTAATTTTTCATTGGTGAGGAAAAGAGAACCATTTCCAGGTGAAGATTTTGCTCAACTAAAATTCACTACTCTAGAATCATGTACTAATTATTTCCAACTGGGGAAAAAAAAAAACAATTTAGAACACCCATTATAACTATGGGATAATCCCAAGACCTCACTGTACAGTAGCCTTCCCACTCTGGCTTATTTCTATAAGGCTGGTGATAAGATTAGGCCCTATTAAGAAAGCTGTTTAAGGCAGGGCGTAGTGGCTCACACCTGCAATCCCAGCAACTTTGAGAGGCCAAGGCAGGAGAACTGCTTGAGCCCAGTTGTTCAAGACCAATTTAACCAACATATCGAGACTTAAAGTCTACAAAAACATAAAAAAATTAGCTGGGTTTGGTGGTACACATCTGTAGTCCAAGCTACTCTAGGGGCTGAGGTGGAAGGATCACCTGAGTCCAGGAAGATAAGGCTGCAGTAAGCTGATTGCCGTGATCATGCCACTGCACTTCAGGTAGGACAACAGAGTAAGAGACCTCAAAAAAAAAGGAAAGAAAGAAAGAAAAAAAGCAAGCTATTTAAAATAAAACACTACAGGCCAGGCACGGTGGTTCACACCTATAATCTCAGCACTTTGGGAGGCCGAGGTGAGAGGACTGCCTGAGCCCACAAGTTCAAAATCAGCCTGGGCAAATTGGTGAGACTTCATCTCTACAATAAATCCAAAACAAACAAACAAACAAACAAAAATTTAGTCAGGTGTGATGGCATGTGCCTGTAATTCCAGCTACTAGGAAGGCTGAGGAGGAAGGATCGCCTGAGACCAGCAGTTTGAGGCTAAGGTAGCCATGAGTGTGCCACTGTACTCCAGCCTGGGCGAAAGAGTGAGACTCCAATTCAAAAATAAATAAATAAATAGAATAAAACACTACAATATAGGGGGAAGGCAATCGCCTTCAAAAAGTGACCATCACCTGTAGGAATAACTTGCAGAACAATAGAATCCTTACGTGTACATCTTTTCTATACTTTCAGGGCAACAAGTCAGGCATTCACCAATAAAGCGGGGAACAAGTGCCCTAGAACTAGAGTTAGCTATTAAATTGGTTACTCAGTTCCAAAGTGTATTTTTAAGATTTCCCTTTTGCCAGGCATAGTGGCTCACACCTGTAATCCTAGCACTTTGGGAGGCCAAGGCGAGAGGATTGGGGTTTGAGACCAGCCTGGGCAACTTGGTAAGACCTCACCTCTATGATAAATCAAAAAATTAGCTAGGCATGGTGGCTCACACCTGTAGTTCCAGCTACTTGGAAGGCTGAGGCAGAAGGATCACCTGAGCCCAAGGAGGTCAAGGCTGTGGTGGCCAGGAGCCTGCCACTGCACTCCAGCCTGGGCAACAGTGAGACTCTGACTTAAAAAAAAAAAAAAAAAGATTCCCCTTTTCTGTCCCTGGGAATCTTCCCTGGGTAGCCTCCCTGCCATGTCCGTGGAGCTCAGGGACCTTCAGGCTCTTTCCTGATTCTCCCAGAGAACAGTTGTCATTGTCACTTTGGGGTTGTTAGAGTTGGAAAGATGCCCAGTCTCCTCTACCAACTGTGCCAGTGGGAGCCCGAGTCCAAGAGAACTGTCGCAGAACCTGGGGTGCAGGGGATACTCTGAGACACAGGTTAGAAGAGTGGTGGAAACTTCCGCTCTCAGTGCACAGAGCTGCTGGGTAGGGGCAGGAGGGAGACACCCTTTGTTTGATTGGGTCACTGTGATAGATAATAAATAGCTGTCAGGGACTGGATTCTTTCCTGTCATCGTTTTTGTTCAAATTCTGATCAATTATATTTGCCTCCACATATGATTTAAACGGCATTTTCCAAATAGACCTACACAATTACCTACGTGTGCCACATGAAGTACTGAGTTTAATACAGAACTCCCTCTTACTACCTATGTCTCCAACATGGAGACAGGAATCATCCAATCATCTGAGAATACAGATGGTTGTGCCTTCCACCTTCCTGTTACCTGTGCTCCTCTCTATCCTGAGCACACTCCTCTATGCCCTCACTTCAGATACATCACAACTGGTCACCGTGACTCTTGGCCTGATCATCCTCAATGCTAAGAACACTGAACGTTTTCAAAAAATAGGTGCTACTAAGGTTTTGTTCTCAAGACTAAGCCTGTAAAATATAGCACATCTAAAATAGTTTCTTTCCCTCATCACCTTTCCCTGTACCTAGTACTGCTATTAGAAATGACATTTTAATAAATCACCAAAATCAGAAATCATACATATTTCTAGTTCTAATAGAAAGTGTTGGCACTACCCTCCTCCCCCAGGTAGTTCTAAAGGTGATCTTCAATTTAGAAATGAGTTATTTTTATCAACAGCAGAGCCAGGCTAGGATTAGGGCTAAGTAAGAGACAGCATTTAAAACTGTACCAAATGGCAGGTCCTGAAGGCACTTAAAAGTAATTCCTGGATTCTCTGTATTTACTATTCAGTCAGAAAAAAATGATGAACCTTGATTTAGCAAGAGAATGGTGATTTGGAATAACCTTGAAAACATAGTAAAAGAAGTCACAAAAGGCCATACATTCTATGCCTCCATTGGTATGAAATGTCCAAAAAAAGGCAAAACCCAGTCGGGCGCAGTGGCTCAAGCCTGTAATCCCAGCACTTTGGGAGGCAGAGGCGAGAGGGTTACCTGAGCTCAAGGGGGGTTCGAGACCTGACATGGCGAGACCTCATCTCTACAATAAATCAAAAAATTAGCCAGGTGTGGTGGCACATGCCTGTGTTTTCAGCCATTTGGAAGTCTGAGGCAGAAGGATCACCTGAGGCTGCAGTGGCGGTGAGCATGCCATTGCACTCTAGCCTGGGTAATAGAGTGAGACTCCAACTCAAAAAAAAAAAAAAAAGAGGTAAAATTCATAGAGACAGAAAGTAAATCAGTGCTTACAAGGGCTGGAGAAGGGGCAGTGAATGACTGCTAATGGGTCTGAGTTCCTTTTTGGGGTGACAAAAAATGTTTTGGAATTAGACAGTGGTAATGATGTACAAACTTGTAAACATAATAAAAATCACTGACTTGCCCACTTTAAAAAAGTAAATTTTATAATATGTGGATTTTTTTCTCAAAAATGAAAAAGAATACTTTCTATTTTTGTTTCTTTTATTATGAATAGATCAGTATGAATGTAGTATTTTCTTTTTTTCTTGAGTTGGAGTCTCACTCTGTCGCCCAGACTGGAGTGCAGTGGCCGCTCCCGGCCACCACAGCCTCGACCTGCTGGGCTCCGGCGATCCTTCCGCTCAGCCTTCCAAGTAGCTGGAACTACAGGCGTGCACTACCACGCCCGGCTAATTTTTTGATTTATTGTAGAGATGAGGTCTTACCTGCCCAGGCGGGTCTCAAACCCACGGGCTCAGGCCATCCACTCACCTCAGCCTCCCAAAGGCGCGGGATTACAGGCTGAGCCACTGAGCCCGGCTAGCATTTTCTTTTTTTAAAAAAAACAAACCTATATTAATATAAACTTTATTTAAAACAAAACAAAAATTTACTCCAAATTATTCTCTTGCTAAACCAGTCTCTATATCCTGCTACAGAAAGGAATACTGATCACACCAATATTCCCAGAGCTTAACACAGAACTCATTTTGTAAATGAATGAAAACACCACCAGCCTAGGTAGTACAGCAAGGCTCATCTCTACAAAAAATTTTAAAAATTAGCCAGGCACGGTGGCATATGTTTATAGTTCCAGCTACTCGGGAGGCTGAAGCCAGAGGATCACTTGAGCCCAGGAGTTCAAAGCTATAGTGAGCCATGATCTCATCACTGTACTCCAGCCTGAGTGACAGAGCAAGACCTCATCTAAAAAAAACCAGAAAAAAAACAAAAAAACAAAAAACAAGAAAAAGAACATATTGAATTATAAACTGATTATTAGTTAAAAAAAAAACACAAAAATCTTAATATATCTTTGTCTGAAGACACAAAGTGGGGTAAGACATCATTTTTTTCCTAATTTAAGAATTTAAATAAACATAACTTTAAAAAAGCAAGCCCTCAAGTTGTTCCTGGGGAACAAACCCCAAACCAAATCCCCAATAATATCTCTCATGTTAGAAGAAAAAAGGTAGGTGGAAAGCTTCTTAAAATAAAAATGAAAACACAATTAAAAATCAAAATTCAGAAAAGCAAAGTAATCAGGATGCTTTTAAAAAGTCAATACAATAATAGATGAAAAAGAATACTCTAATATCTAATACCGCAGCAAATCCCCTTAGAATGGCCATCAGTTTGTAAAGCTTTCTATTTAAAGATTTATATGGTTATCGCTGCTAACATACATAAATACAAATGATGAAAACAGCTTGGTTTGGAAGAACATACTCTAAACATGTTGAGTCCTTAGAAATAAAAGAGCAAATACTGTGATCTAGGACCAACAATTTTATGGGTTTTCTTTTTATCTATCTATTCCTCACCTTAGGTCCAAGTACCAAGTGAAGGTGTACCATCCAGAGAGGATACAAGAAAGGCAACGTGGTAGCCACTCATCTGCAACTTCAACTTTCCTGAGACGCCAAGGCACTAAGAGAAATCACTCCTCATCCACAAAGATACAAACCAGCAACCATGTGAGGCACCAGATAACTGTCATCAACCCGTCAACCCCTGGGATTCATGTCTTACATCCAAATCCTTCTAGCACTGATGACCCCACCAAGCAAATGATCCTCAGTGTTTCTGGCTCCCAGCTTCAGCACAACCTATAGCCGAGAGCCTTCCAGGTTAATGGAAAGCCCCTGATGGGTCAGGATTAGATAATGACTAGGGAAATAACGATGAACAATCGCCCAATATTTCCAAATAGTTAACAGTAAGTCTCTTTGCTTGTGAACACACAGCATTTTTCTTTTTTTTCTGAGTTGGAGTCTCACTCTTTGTTGCACAGGCTGGAGTGCAGTGGCATGCTCATGGCCACCACAGCCTTGACCTGCTGGGCTTAGGTGACCCTTCCGCCTCAGTCTTCCAAGTAGCTGGAACTGCAGATGCACACCACCACACCTGGCTAGTTTTTTGTGATTTATTGTAGAGACTGCCTTATCAAGTTGTCCAGGCTGGCCTCGAACCCCCAGGCTCAGGCAATCCTCTCGACTCGGCCTTTCAAAGTGCTGGGATTACAGGTTGAGCCACCACGCCTGGCTAACATACAGCATTTTTAAGAGGCAGCACCCGAATTACTTATAACCACCAATCCATGTCCTCAGAAATGTGAATCCTACCCTTTCTCCACCTTTTTGGTTCCATAATAAAATCCAGGTTTAGTTCAGAATTGCAGAGCCTACTTTGACAAGATATTTAAAGCCCAAAGACAAGTTGAAATGGAGACTAATACCTGGCTTATTCTCCTTGACTCTGACAAGATGGCAGAAATCGTTCGTGTTTTGTTTACAGAGTAAATAATATTAAAAATACTAATGAGACCAGGCTTATTTTTAAATAATTTATATAAAATTCTAGCCTATAATTTATATGTAAATACATGTGCTTAAAAAAAAAACCCCTACATATAGTTTTCACCTAAGATATGTTAAAGCTCTAACAAAAACATGGAAGCAAAAACAAGTTCGTAATTATTCATCATTTAAAAGGATATATTAACCCTTTGCACTCGGATATCTCCTCTGAAGGGACATTGTAAATCTAGCAAACCACTCGACATAAAGAGATTGCTGATGATTATACAGGACAAACTTATACCAGGGCAAATTTTTCAAAAATGTATGTTTCCTTGAAACATTTCTCCCTTCGAATTGCACAAAAAAGCAAATAAAGAGACTGAATATTTGCTGAGATATACATTTTCAAAAAATCAGCTAGCATCAGGTAGAAAGAGTATGTGTGAAGTGCTTTCACAGTGGCACACAGACTGGACAATACATTATATATTATTATTGTGGAAGGAAGAAAATGAGACAGCATTGTCTGTGTGAACAGAAAAACACCAGGTGAAAGACATCAAACAAATTACTATTGCACAACATGTGTCAATGATCCTGCAATGAAGGTCAGTGACTATTTCATACATTACCACACATTAGAAAAATAAAAGACACAAAATTTTGATTTTGTCATAAATAAGTTCCTCAATGCCCAAAATTCCATTATAAGTCAAATATCATTACAATAAAACAACTGGTTTCAAGGCTATACCATTTAATATGAAGTGATTCATTTTTCACTATTTCATAAATAAGTGGTCAAGCTGCTGGTAGGCGATCCGCGAGATGTCTCCAAGTGCAAAGGGTTGAGCAACCCTGAAAAAAAAAAAGTAGTCACAATAGAACATAGACTACAACTGGCATCTATTGAAGAAGTCTTTTAGAGTTCAAAAAACAATTCCAAAAATTCTTTGTCACTATTTATAAGCTCACAATGAAGCTAAAAGGATTCTGGACTTGGTATACAGAACATTCCTAGCCTCTATTAAAATTTTACATAAGTCGGGCTCGGTGGCTCAGCCTGTAATCCCGGGCTTTGGGAGACTGAGGTGAGTGGATTGCCTGAGCCCGCCAGTTCGAGACCCGCCTGGGCAACTTGGCGAGACCCCATCTCTACAATAAATCAAAAAAAATCGTTTGGGCATGGTAGTGCGTGCCTGTAATTCTGGTTACTCAGAAGGCTGAGGCAGAAGGATCGCCGGAACCCAGCAGGTTGAGGCTGCGGTGGCCGGGAGCAGCCACTGCACTCCAGTCTAGGCAACAGAGTGAGACTCCAATTCAAAAAAAGAAAAAAGAAAAAAAAGAATAAGAAACACAAAGGAGAAACAGCCATCCCCAACCTTTATTTTTTAGAAATAAGAAACACTTTAGTATTCAATCTACGATACTCAGCATAGTATATTGGGTACAAATAGGTGTTCAATAAAAATTTGTAGTGTATATAAAGGAGAATTGGTATTTTGATCACACTGTAACTACTAGAATGTGTTTTCTTCTAAAAACAACCAACTAAGGCCAGGCATGGTGGCTCGTGCCACCGGGCATGGTGGCTCGGAAGCTGAGGTGAGAGGATTGCCTGAGGCCACAGGTTTGAGATCAGCCTGGGCAACTTAGCGAGAACTCATCTCTACAATAAATTTTTTTAAAAAGTTAGCCGGGCATGGTGGCGCGTGCCTGTAGTTCCAGCTACTTGGAAGGCTGAGGTGGAAGGATCACCTGAGCCCAGCAGGTCAAGGCTATAGTGGCCGTGCACTCCAGCCTGGACAACTGAACGAGACTCAGCTCAAAAACAAAAGCAAAAACAAAACAAAAAACAAACCATATCCCAAAAATGCAATATTCTACCCTGAAAAGACAGTGCAATCCAACCTACAGACATCAAAAGACAGTGGCAGAGCCATATCTAGAACCCAGGCTTGCATGCTGACTCCAGCCTGCTGAGCTCTGACAGTGAGAAGTTTCCAAAGTTATACTTGCCTATCAGCCTTGGGTAGATTGCACTCAGACAAAGATTACAGATGGGAAAAGGTATTCTACTCAAGAGAGTCCACCTTGACTCAGGCTTGGTCATGAGGGCCCCTCCTCCTGGGAGAATGATGAGAGCCAAGAAGTGGATACATCAAGTATTTAGTATCTTTTCTGCCACCCTATCATCAAAGAATGTTTCATTCTGCAAGAATTTAACTAGAAGATGAATGTAATACTACTCACTAAATATGTCAGGTCACAACTGATGTGGGGTTTCAGGACACAATAGCAACATGGCTGGTGTTTCTTTACCTCACTAAGCCTGCAGTTTAGCAAATGAAAGAATCAAAGAATTACAATTACTGTATAATGTTCCAGTTAAAGATTAAACAGGCAAAGTAGGGACCAAAGAGAGGCCCAAACTTTACCTGTACGATGACCACTTATGTACCTAATCCTAAATTGTACCCCACATCTTTAAAATTAAATTTAAAAAAAAGAAACCAATTTCAGCAGTCTCAAAAGTTAGTATCAACCAATCCCTTTGGAAATTCAATCATAAGCCTTAATAATGTACACGTGTGGCTCCAATTAAAAAAAAATGACTAAACACTCACATTTGTCTCTTACCCGTTCTAGAACTGCCTTAAATATAAATGTTAGTAAAATTCTGTGTTTGTTTAAAAGCAAAAAAACTACAAAGACAAGCAACAGGAAAGGAAATGGAAATACAATCCAGAAAACTTGAAGCAAGATGACAGGAGGTAACTGACTCAGTAGACCCAAGAAAGCTGAATCCTAAACCAGAAAGCAGAAAAGTAATCTGCTTTGCAACCAACCTTACAAAAGCTCCAGAATTGGTGGCACCAAGTGCTGGTATAAGTAGGAGTGAGAGTGAGTTTAGAAATAGAAAAGGAGCCGGGCTCAGTGGCTCAGTCTGTAATCCCGCGCCTTTGGGAGGCTGAGGTGAGTGGATTGCCTGAGTCTGCGGGTTCAAGACCCACCTGGGCTACTTGGTGAGACCTCATCTCTACAATAAATCAAAAATTAGCCAGGCGTGGTAGCACGCGCCTGTAGTTCCAGCTACTTGGAAGGCTGAGGCGGAAGGATCACTGGAGCCCAGCAGGTCGAGGCTGCGGTGGCCAGGAGCGGCCACTGCACTCCAGTCTGGATGACAGAGTGAGACTCCGACGCAAAAAAAAAGAAAGAAATAGAAAAGGAAGAAAACAGTTAAACAGTTCCTAGGGTCCCCATAAAACCGGAGGCTTATTCTCCGGAGAGGGTAAAGCAGAGACCTGGACTGGAGACACGGCGTCTAGGGGAAAGGGCAACAACATACATAAAAGAGTGATTCAGTGAAAGGCATTTACTAAATGTTAAGATCGCCCAGCTTTCTTTACCCAATCAGCTTCCCCAATACTAGAGGCCCGACCTTTTTTTCTCTGGGTAAAATGAATAGCCCGTGAGAAAAGACCCAAAGACAATGATAAACAGCCTAGTCAGGTCATATTATGGTGCAGACCACAAGAAGAGCCTTCATCAAACATACTGAACTTCCAAACTGCTTTACTGAGTGACAGCGCACTCTTAACAAGCAGGCAAGGTTGCCATAGAAAGCTGCTAACATTAACAGTCATAAAAGACCAAGGCATAGACAAAAAAGCAACTATGCAGGAAAATAAAGAAAAGAAAAAACCAAAACTCAATATTTTCAGATAAATGAGAGAAAAAAAACAGAATCATAAAAGGACAGTGTGGAATTCAAAACAGGAGGTAAGACAATTAGTTTCTGAAAATTAAAAATAACAAATTAAAATTTTATCAAAGAATTAGAAAATAAAATTGGGAAACAAAACTCATAGAAAATAGAGACAGCCGGGCTTGGTGGCTCAGCCTGTAATCCCATGCCTTTGGGAGGCTGAGGTGAGTGGATTGCCTGAGCCCGCGGGTTTGAGACCTGCCTGGGCAACTTGGCAAGACCTCATCTCTACAATAAATCAAAAATTAGCCGGACGTGGTAGCGCGCACCTGTAGTTCCAGCTACTTGGAAGGCTGAGGCAGAAGGATTGCCAGAGCCCAGCAGGTCGAGGCTGCGGTGGCCGGGAGCGGCCATTGCACTCTAGTCTGGGCGACAGAGTGAGTGAGACTCCAACTCAAAAAAAAAAAAAGTAGAGACAAAGATGGAAAAAACAAGAGGTTTTAAAAAGTTTTAAAGAATCCTGGCTGGGGCACAGTGGCTCACACCTGTAATTCCAGCACTTTGGAAGCCTGAGGCTGGAGGACTGCTTGAGTCCTGGAGTTCGAGACCAGCCTGGGCAACATAGCAAGACCTTCTCTCTACCAAAAAATAAAAATAGCTGGGCTCGGTGGCTCAGCCTGTAATCCCGCGCCTTTGGGAGGCTGAGGTGAGTGGATTGCCTGAGACTGCGGGTTCGAGACCTGCCTGGGCAGCGAGACCTCATCTCTACAATAAATCAAAAATCAGCCGGGCGTGGTAGCGCGTGCCTGTAATTCCAGCTACTTGGAAGGCTGAGGTGGAAGGATTGCCGGAGCCCAGCAGGTCGAGGTTGCGGTGGCCGGAAGCGGCCACTGCACTCCAGTCTGGGTAACAGAGTGAGACTCCAACTCAAAAAAAAAAAAAAAAAAAGAAAAGATTTTTAGGCCAGGCATAGTGGCTCACGCCTATAATCCCAGCACTTTGGGAGGTCAAGGCGGAAGGATCACTTGAGGCCAGCCTAGACAACATAGTAAGACACTGTCCCTACAAAAAATTTAAAAATTATCCAGGCATGGTGACATGCACCTGTAGTCCCAACTACTCAGGAGGCTGAGGCAGCAGGATCACTTGAGCCCAGGCATTCAAGACTGTAGTGAGCCCTGATCATGCAATTGCATTCCAGCCTGGGCAAGAGTGAAGATCCCCCCCAAAAAAAAAAAAAAATATATATATATATATATATACACACACACACACACACACACACACATACAGATAGATAGATAGATATGTAAAATCTAATTTAAAACAAGTTAACTTCCTACGTATTCTTCCTCAGAAAGCTTCTGGAAGATAGGCTCCAGGGAATGAGGCAATAAATCAGAAAAATTCGTCAGGAAGAGGGGCTTCAATTAGAGAGACTGGGAAAAGAAATCCCCAGGATGACAAATGAACAGCAAGCCTTGAGAGCAACCTTCCAGAACAGGTTCAAGAGGTCAGAAAGATTCCCCCTGAAAAATGAAACCAACAAAATATCTGATACGGCCAGGCACGGTGGCTCATGCCTATAATCCCAGTATTTTGGGAGGCCAATGCAAGAGGACTGCCTGAGCCCACGGGTTTGAGAACAGCCTGGGCAACATGGCGAGACCTCGTCTCTACAATAAATCAAAAAGTAGTTGGACATGGTGGTTCATGACTGTAGTTCCAGCTACTTGAAAAGCTGAGGTGGAAGGATCACCTGAGCCAAGCAGGTTGAGGTTGGGGTGCCCAAGTAGCTGAAATTAGAAGTGTCTGCCACCATGCCCGGCTAACTTTTTTAATTTACTGCAGATACGAGTTCTCACCAAGTTGCCCAGGCTGGTCTCGAACCCCTGGGCTCAGGAAATCTTCACATCTCCGCCTCTCAAAGTGTTAGGATTACAGGCGTGAGCCACTTCGCCCAGCTATGGTGATTTCTTCCTTCTCTAATGTCCATCCCAAAATGATGCCTTTTATATAGCATCTCGCTCTCTAAATTAATTTGATACCTGCCTATATCAATATTGTAATTCATCTCAAAGACTGGAGTCACTCAACAGGTATTTTGCGAATACCAACTATATACATAAAATTGTGAGCCGGGTTCGGTGGCTCAGCCTGTAATCCCGTGCCTTTGGGAGGCTGAGGTGAGTGGATTGCCTGAGCCCGTGGGTTCGAGACCCACCTAGGCAGGCGAGACATCATCTCTACAATAAATAAAAAAATTAGCCGAGTGAGGTAGCGCGAGCCTGTAATTCTGGCTACTCGGAAGGCTGAGGCGGAAGGATTGCTGGAGCCCAGCAGGTCGAGGGTGCGGTGGCCGGGAGCGACCACTGCACTCCAGTCTGGGCAACAGAGTGAGACTCCAACTCAAAAAAAAAAAAAAAAAAATTGTGCTGGGTGTTACTTTAAAAGGGAGAAAGAAAGGAGAGACGAGGGAAAGAGAAGAAACCAGCAACCCACAGGTGTTTTGTGAACTCCTTTTAACTGAGGTCTGTGGCACATACTTTTGAAATCCATAGTATTTAAGTGTGTAACTTAATTTAAATTACAAATAGTTCATAAGATGAAAAGTCTGCAGAATACAGCTAGACATTTTTAAACCAATTTTGAAATGAAAAATACTTTGTGCTCTACATCTTCCAAGTATTACAGTAATATTTTTATGATGAAAACAGCACAGACATATTTTTAAAAATATCTCCCTCTTGATTACAAAATGCATACGTTTATAAGGAGAAAATCTAGCAAACACAGAGAACTATAGAGAAGAAATTAAATCACCATAATACCATCTTTCAGACCTCCTTCCAACCTTTTGGAGGAAGTTCAAATTATCTTACAATGTCTTCAGCAAACACATGCTGGAATTTTATTTCATTATCAAATATTCTCTTATAATATCAGTGCAGTATTTGAAAGTCAGTCTATATTTCTTTAAAGAGAAAAAAGTTCATTTCTCACAAATATATTTTTAAAAAAATCTATACTACAGCATTAACTAGGGAGAGCGAAATAATAATTACACCAATCAGCTATGAGAAACATAAAATCAATGTTAGAAAATATGCCATAGTAATTGTTGAGAACCTTTTCAACACAATTACAGATTTTCATTTAAACATTTTCATTGAAATGTGAAGTCTTAAGCTGAAAATGGCATTTGGATTACGTCAAACCTTTGTAAAACGTAGAAAATAAAAGATATTTTAACCTTCTATACAATAGGAGATGCAGACATAATAAGCCAATGATTACCTTTCATGCCCAACATAATTTATCTTTTCTCTCCCTCTTAGCTAGTCATTTTGGCCAGAACAGAAAGATGACAAGATGGCTGTAAAGCTCACATGATTCAATGCCTAAACGTGATCACCTTTATTAACTCAGCTACCTGAAAAGAAACTTGACCAATGTGTTTAAGAGCATAAATGCTGCCTACCCTCACATGCATGACAAAGCAGAACTGATTCTAAGCACACTTTAAAATTTTCTATCTGAAAATGCAATTCAGCTACAGGACAAAAGTGTTGAAAACAATTTCTTACCTACCACCAATCATGTATAAAGATCCTCGGCCGGGCTTGGTGGCTCAGCCTGTAATCCCAGCACTTTGGGAGGCCGAGGTGAGTGGATCGCCTGAGCCCGCGGGTTTGAGACCCGCCTGGGTAACTTGGAAAGACCTCATCTCTACAACAAATCAAAAATTAGCCGGGCGTGGTAGCACATGCCTGTAATTCCAGCTACTCGGAAGGCTGAGGCGGAAGGATAGCCGGAGCCCAGCAGGTCGAGGCTGCAGTGACAGAAAGCGGCCACTGCACTCCTGTCTGGGCGACAGAGTGAGACTCCAACTCAAAAAATAAAAATAAAAAGGGGGTGGCTAAAAAAAAAATCTTAAAACCAGTGTTAGGCTGGACGCGGTGACTCAAGCCTGTAATCCCAGCACTCAGGGGTTTAAGAACAGCTTGGGCAACTTGGTAAAACCTAGTCTCTACAACAAATTTAAAATAATAAGAATAATAAGCCGGGTGTGGTAGCATACGCCTGTAATTCCAGCTACTTGGAAGGCTGAAGTGAAAGGATAGCCTGAGCCCAGCAGGTAGAGGTTGCGGTGGCTGTAAGCATGTCACTGCACTCCAGACTGGCTGATAGAGTGAGACTCCGACTCAAATAAATAAATAAACAATAAAAAAATAAAACCAGTGTTTTCTTGCTTCTATAAGAATATTGATTTTGCTGTGAACTAAAAATTGCTCTAAAAGCGTTCATTTTTTTAGTCTTAAAAACAGATTAATTTTCCTAATTTCTTTTTCTTTTTTTGTGAGACAGGGTTTCACTCTGTTATCCAGGCTAGAGTGCAATGGCATGATCATGGCTCACCGCAGCCTCAACTTCCAGGACTCAAATGACACTTCTGCCTCAACCTCCTAAGTAGCTGGGAACATAGGCATGTGCCACCATGCCCAGTTAACTCTTCTATTTTTTGTAGACACAGGGTCTCGCCATGTTGCCTAGGCTGGTATCCAACTTTTGGCCTCAAGTGATCCTCCTACCTCAGTCTCCCAAAGTGCTATCATTACAGGGGTGAGCCACTGTACCCAGCTAATTTTCCTAACTTCTAAAATATTGTCAACTTTTGCCAAGATATACATTTGTTTGAAGTTGATAAGAAGGTGAAGATACACAGATTCTTTTAACTTATGTAAAATTTTTATTTTTTAACTTTTTGTAGAGACAAGGTCTCGCCAAGTTGCCCGGGCTGGTCTCGAACCCACAGGCTCAGGCAATCCACTTACCTCAGCCTCCCAAAGTGCTGGGATTATAGGCTGAGCCACCGAGCCCAGCCTACGTATGCAGAAGTACGAAACAATATTCGGTAATCATTAATTCATTCTTTTGAAATATACTACTAAGGAGATATTTTCTGTATTTTTTAAACTAAGCATCAACTTTTTTTTTTTTGGAGTTGGAGTCTCACTCTGTTGCCCAGGCTGGAGTGTAGTGGCACACTCCCGGCCACCGCAGACTCGATCTGCAGGGCTCAGGCACTCCTTCCACTTCAGCCCTCCAAGTAGCCGGAACTACAGGCGTGCAATACCATGCCCAGCTAATTTTTTTATTTATTATAGAGACGAGGTCTTACCATGTTGCCCAGGTTGGTCTCAAACCCGTGGACTCAGGCAATCCTCTCGCCTCAGCCTCCCAAAGTGCTGGGATTATAGGCTTGAGCTACTACACCCGGCCAAGCATCAATTTTGTAATCTTTTGGCACTAGCACTTTAGTTATATCAGTTTAAAAAATAATTTTCCATCAAGAAAAAAATGTGAATCTGGGCATGGTGGCTCATGCACGTGATCCCAGCACTTTGGGAGGCCAAGGCGAGAGGATTGCCTGATCTCAGGGGTTGGAAAACAGCCTGGGCAACTTGTCTCTTTGGCTCTACAATAAATCAAAGAATTAGCCACGGATGGTGGTACACGTCCATGGTTCCAGCTACCTGGAGGACTGAGGCTTCAGAAGGATCACCTGAGCCCGGCAGGTAGTGGCTGTGAGAGGACTACTGCACTCCAGTTTGGGCGACAGAGAGAGGCAAGCAAGCAAGCAAGAAAGCAAGAAAGCAAGAAAGAAAGAAGGAAAGAAAGAAGGAAAGAAAGAAAGAAATTTTTAGCGATCTTTCTGCCTCAGCCTTTCAAGTAACAGGAACCACAGGCACATGCTACTACACCCAGCTATCTTTTTTTTTTTTTACATTTTAAGAAGACTGGTAGGAGTGAGTTCTCTTTAATTTTCCAGCCTGGGCAACATAGCAAGACCGTGTCTTCACAAAAAAAATTTAAAAATTAGCAGTCATGGTGACGCACACCTGTAGTGCCAGCTACTTAGGAGGCCGAAGTGGGTGGGAGGATCACCTGAGCCCAGAAGGTCAAGGCTATGGCAAGCTGTGATCATGCCACTGCACTCTAGCCAGGGCGATAGAGACCCAGACTCAAAACAACAATAACAAAAGCCCCACCAAACTTCTACACACAAAAACAATCCGTAATAAAGCAGGAAGAAACCATCAAAATGAAATGAGTTCAACTCCCTCCTTTCACAAAAAGAAGGAAATAAAGCCAGTAAGAGGTTAAGGTTCTTGCCCGCAATCACATAACTACTTGGTTCATGACAGAAGATGAACTATTACTGATTAAATAATAAAGTTCTTTTATGGCTCAATTAGTCCCTACTTAGGACCCAAAGTAAACCTTCCAGATACTGAAATCTACATTACATTCTTCAAAAATTGTTTATTACTGCAAAACTATATGAAAAGTTTGGATACTATAACATAAAGCTGTTGAAATGAAAGTTTCAAGATATTAAGAACACTTTGATTTCCTAGTGCACAAAATTTCATCTAAATTTTATAAGGGCAAAGTAATTAAAAATAATTTAATAACAAAGTAAATAGCAAAATAAACACCAAATTATACAGAAAAAGGACTGTGGTGATTAATAGTACTTGGGTTTTGCCTGTAGTGCTGAGTTTTTGTTTTTTTTTTTTTGAGTTGGAGTCTCACTCAGTTGCCCAGACTGGAGTGCAGTGGCCGCTCCCAGCCACTGCAGCCTCGCCTGCTGGGCTTTGGTGATCCTTCTGCCTCAGCCTTCCGAGTAGCCGGAATTACAGGCATGCACTACGATGCCCAGCTGATTTTTTGATTTATTGTAGAGATGAGGTCTCGCTGCCTAGGCGGGTCTTGAACCCGCGGGCTCAGGCAATACCCTCACCGCAAGCCTCCCAAAGGCGCGGGATTACAGGCTGAGCCACCCAGCCTAGCTAGTGCTGAGTTTTTATAGGACTATATTCATTGTTCATCAAAACAAGGCGGCTAAGGTAAATCTGGTAATAGATATATGAGTGTTATTTTATTTTTTTATTGAGTTGGAGTCTCATTCAGTCGCCCAGACTGGAGTGTAGTGGCCGCTCCCAGCCACCGCAGCCTCGACCTGCTGGGCTCCGGCGATCCTTCTGCCTCAGCCTTCCGAGTAGCTGGAACTACAGGCGCATGCTGCCACATCTGGCTAATTTTTTTTTTTATTGTAGAGATGAGGTCTCGCCAAGTTGCCCAGGTGGGTCTCGAACCTGCGGGCTCAGACAATCCACTCACCTCGGCCTCCCAAAGCACGGGATTACAGGCAGAGCCACCGAGCCCAGCCTGGGTGTTATTTTATATTATTATTCCTAAGTAAAATTTTTTTTAAAGGTACTTTAAAAAGAAAGCAAGCATGATTATTATTAGAAAATTTGGAAAATTAAAAAGAGAACTCACTCCTACCATTCTTCTTAAAACGTTAAAAAAAAAAAGATAGTAGCACGTGCCTGTGGTTCCAGCTACTTGAAAGGCTGAGGCAGAAAGATCGCTTAAGCACAGCAGGCTGAGGCTGCTGTGGCTGTGAGCACTCCACTGTAGTCCAGCCTGGATGACAGAGTGAGACTCCTACTCCAAAAAAAAAAAAGGGAGGACACTATGCATTTGTCAAAGCCTATAGAATTTTACAGCACAAAGAGTGAATCTGAATGTAATTTTAAATTTTAAAAAACCATTTAGGTGGCTGGGGGATCCCAGGATGGTATGCAAAATGTGACAAAACAATACAAGTGTTTTACAAATGTATGAAACAACCTCACTCAAGGGGGTGGGAGGGAAATGTGCTGACCTTAGTAACTTTAGGAAATGAGTAGTCTGCAAGACTAAAGGCAAAAAAAAAAAAAAAACTGTACATGTGGCCTGTCCTCTAGTGGATTGAACTGTTTCCCACAGGGGTGTGAGTTAACAATTCTGATACCACTTACACATGTATATTAGAGCTGAAGAATTAAGCCAAAAATTAAGAAATTCTTATGAAAAAACAAACAAGCCCTGCAATG
>NW_007253720.1:745595-748777 GCF_000164805.1 Carlito syrichta | reverse complement strand
GATGAGGTCTCGCCAAGTTGCCCAGGTGGGTCTCGAACCTGCGGGCTCAGACAATCCACTCACCTCGGCCTCCCAAAGCACGGGATTACAGGCAGAGCCACCGAGCCCAGCCTGGGTGTTATTTTATATTATTATTCCTAAGTAAAATTTTTTTTAAAGGTACTTTAAAAAGAAAGCAAGCATGATTATTATTAGAAAATTTGGAAAATTAAAAAGAGAACTCACTCCTACCATTCTTCTTAAAACGTTAAAAAAAAAAAGATAGTAGCACGTGCCTGTGGTTCCAGCTACTTGAAAGGCTGAGGCAGAAAGATCGCTTAAGCACAGCAGGCTGAGGCTGCTGTGGCTGTGAGCACTCCACTGTAGTCCAGCCTGGATGACAGAGTGAGACTCCTACTCCAAAAAAAAAAAAGGGAGGACACTATGCATTTGTCAAAGCCTATAGAATTTTACAGCACAAAGAGTGAATCTGAATGTAATTTTAAATTTTAAAAAACCATTTAGGTGGCTGGGGGATCCCAGGATGGTATGCAAAATGTGACAAAACAATACAAGTGTTTTACAAATGTATGAAACAACCTCACTCAAGGGGGTGGGAGGGAAATGTGCTGACCTTAGTAACTTTAGGAAATGAGTAGTCTGCAAGACTAAAGGCAAAAAAAAAAAAAAAAACTGTACATGTGGCCTGTCCTCTAGTGGATTGAACTGTTTCCCACGGGGGTGTGAGTTAACAATTCTGATACCACTTACACATGTATATTAGAGCTGAAGAATTCAGTAAATGGATGACTAGATAGTGGGAGCCAGGATTCTCACTACTGAAATGGGAGTTAACAGATAAGGGGGAAAGGCTAGAACAATACCTGTGGTAATAGACTTGAGATGCTAGTATGAACTTGTGTTTAGCTTAATATAGATAGATGGTTACATACAGAAATATTTATAGATGTGTACACCCACTGGTACACAGGCATATTTCCTTGCTCTGTCAGCTTAGCCTAGAAGCAATGATACCCTAGTAGCAAGGACAGATCTTGGTTTCTAGAATCATTCTCCAATAAAAGGAACCAGGGTTCCTAGGAGAAATGCTTGATTCTAGGATAATATGGGAAATACACAAGATGAATCTGGTGCCAAAAATTAAGAAATTCTTATGAAAAAACAAACAAGCCCTGCAATGACAAAGGTATATTAGAGGGACATAGGTACCAACTCAAAGACTTCCCAGTGGCCAAAGGTGGAACAATGAGTAACAAAATGATACAACTAATTGAATAAATAAATTAATGGAGAAGAGACAAATGTCCCATGCAGAAAAATTCCAAATAACGTATGCAAACACTCTGCCCTCAAGGAGGGGGGAGTGCATAGCTCCTTACTCCCCGCCCATGGACTGTGCACAGTGACTTCCTTCCGCAGAATAAGCATGAAAGGGGGTAAAGACTAACTCTACTGAAGAGACACCTGACGGACACGACTTCAGCCAGGTGGTCAGGCTCAACAGCAACAGCAGTAAGTCGTGTTGACCTTATACATTCTTGATATGAGACAATGAGAAAGGCACATTCCCTCTGGGGCCTTCCTCTCCAGTACCCACAACCTGTCTGATGAGAAAAACATCTGATGAATCCCAAGTAAGGGACATTCCACAAAGACCAAAACCAAACTCCTCAAAATTGTCAAGGTCATCAAAAACAAGTTTGAGAAAATGTCATAAACAAGAGGAGTCTAAGGAGACACAATGACTGAATGTTCCTGGATGGAACATTAGGTCCTTTTTCTGAATACAGTACAGACTTCAGTTAAAAATAACATTAACAAGCCAGGCTCAGTGGGTCAGCCTGTAATCCCACGCCTTTGGGAGGCTGAGGTGAGTGGACTGCCTGAGCCCGAGGGTTCGAGACCCGCCTGGGCAACTTGGCAAGACCTCATCTCTACAATAAATCAAAAAATTAGCCAGGCGTGGTAGCACGCACCTGCAGTTCCAGCTACTTGGAAGGCTGAGGCAGAAGGATTGCCGGAGCCCAGCAGGTCAAGGCTGTGGTGGCCGGGAGCGGCCACTGCACTCCAATCTGGGTGACAGAGTGAGACTGCAACTCAAAAAAAAAACAAAAAAAAAAAAAAAAAAGAAAGGGACTGTCTGAATCCAGCACATGAAGACTGTATTTATGTAATATTGTATAACATGAAATGCTAAATCTGCTAAATCTTAAATACTCCATATAAGCATTGAATACAAATAATATAATTAGTAAACAGAAGCCTCTGACTATCGTAGCTACTAACTGATATTACCACAATATACTAATTTAAAGATAAAAGCAGAAAAACTAGCCGGGCTCGGTGGCTCAGCCTGTAATTCTGTGCTTTGGGAGGCTGAGGTAAGTGGATTGCCTGAGCCCGCAGGTTTGAGACCCGCCTGGGCAACTTGGTGAGACCTTATCTCTACAATAGAACAAAAAATTAGCCGGACATGATAGCGCGCGCCTATAGTTCCAGCTACTTGGAAGGCTGAAGGGGAAGGATCACCGGAGCCCAGGTCAAGGCTGCAGTGGCCGGGAGCATGCCACTGCATTCTAGTCTGGGCGACAGAGTGAGACTCCAACTCAAAAAAATAAAAATAAAAAATAAAAGCAGAAAAACTGTCCCAAGATTATGCTAAAATGCTGGGAGGATAAAAAATATACTATACATGTGAAAGGAACTGCTCTAATCAAAAAGATGTTTCACAGGAAATGTTCTTAAACTTGATCAATGGTGCTAGTATTTGGGACTTTTAATATAAATTATGTTATTCAGAAAAATAATGAGTAAGTCTCATTGTAACTCCAGGATCTGCTACGTGATAACTGAGTTCACTTTAGTACTACTGGGTGGAGACAGCAACACAGACCGCACAGCATCCCTCACTGTCCGTGAAGAACTGGCTCCAGGACTTCCCACAGACACCAAAATCCATGGATGCTCAAGCCCCAACGGAAAATAGCATAGTGTTGTCAGGCGCAGTAGCACACACCTATAACCCCAGCACACTTTGGGAGGCAGAGGCAAGAGGACTGCCTGAGTTCAGGGGTTCGAGACCAACCTGGGCAACTTGGCAAGCCCTCATCTCTACAATAAATGTATTTAAAGTTATATAATTGATGTCTAGGATAAAGTAATTTTTTTTTTTTTTTTTTTTG
>NW_007253720.1:744235-745575 GCF_000164805.1 Carlito syrichta | reverse complement strand
TTCCGAGTAGCCGGAATTACAGGTGCGCGCTACCACACCCGGCTAATTTTTTTATTTCTTGTAGAGATGAGGTCTCGCCAAGTTGCCCAAGCGGGTCTCGAACCCACAGGCTCAGGCAGTCCACTCACCTCAGCCTCCCAAGGCACAGGATTACAGGCTGAGCCACTGAGCCCGGCCAGATAAAGTAATTTGATGTTATGTAAAAGCAAACCAATGGATGGCATCAGCTTAGAGCAAGATTCCCTAGAGTACCTCAACTGCGCCTTGGTTCTGCCCTAACCAGGATATTCTGCCCTGTTTCCAGGACACAGATAGGATGATTAGGCCAAATAAACCTTCCCTAACAAGTGGTCACCAGTGGGATGAGGCCAGAAAAAAAGAATAGATCAAAAGGAATCTACCATTTGCTACAAAAACAATACAAAGGACAGTTAAAGATCTCTAGCCCCTGACATTGACAAATCCTATTTCCATATCCCTATCAGATTACAAAAGAGCTCTCATGATATATTCCTAACGTGATAATACCGGCTTAAGATATACCACTCATTAGAGTGGTATATCTGTGTATAACTCATCTTTTAGAGTTATACACAGAAATATTTACAAATGATATGATTTCTAAGATTTGCTTCAAAATAATGGTAGGGAGTATAAATGAAATGAAATTGGCCATTTGTTCACAATTGCTGAAGCTGGGTGATGGGTGCAGAAGGTTTATTATGCTACTCTATTTGTGTATGTGTTTGGAATTTCCACATTAAAAGTTGAAAATATAAATATCATTATATCTTCCACCTCCACAACAAAACAAAAAAACCCTCAATTCAAAAATGGGCAAAGGATTTGAATAGACATTTGTCCAAAGAATATACACATGCTATGACATGGATGATCCTCTAAGACACTATGCTAAGTGAAATAAACTAGTCACACAATGACTACATTTATAAGAGGCACCTAGAGTAGTTAGTCACGCAGATAGAAAATAGAATGGCGGCTACCATTCTATGGGATTGGAAAAGGGGGGAATGGAGAGTTATTGTAGAATGAGTAGAGTTTCAGTTTTGCAAGGTGAAAAAAGTTCTGGAGATACACTGGTTGAACAACGATGTGAATGTACTTAATGCCACTGAACTGTATGCTTAAAAATGATTAACATGAGCCGGGCTCGGTGGCTCAGCCTGTAATCCCGCGCCTTTGGGAGACTGAGGTGAGTGGATTGCCTAAGCCCAAGGGTTCGAGACCCGCCTGGGCAGCGAGACCTCATCTTACAATAGATCAAAAAATCAGCCGGGCGTGGCAGCGCATGCCTGTAATTCTGGCTACTCGGAAGGCTG
>NW_007253720.1:738902-743898 GCF_000164805.1 Carlito syrichta | reverse complement strand
TCTCTACAATAAATAAAAAAAAAAATTAGCCGGGCGTGGTAGGGTGCGCCTCCAGTTACTTGGAAGGCTGAGGCGGAAGGATCGCCAGAGCCCAGCAGGTCGAGGCTGCGGTGGCCAGGAGCGGCCACTGCACTCCAGTCTGGGCGACAGAGTGAGACTCCAACTCAAAAAAAAAAAAAAAGATTAACATGACATATTGTATGTGTGCTTTACCACAATTAAATTAAAAGTTTTCAAATAAGTAATTTATCCATCTTCCCAAAATTTTTCTAAATTTTCAAGCCTACTCAACTGAAGAGGATAAGGCTGAAGATCTCTATGAGGACATATTTTCACTTAAGAAATAGTAAATATATTTCTCCTCCTCAAAAAAAAATTATTTTCTTTGATCTCTGACTACATAGGCCACAAATTTAGCAAAGGACCTAAAAAATCTTGACATAACATCCTAAGGGGCATTCAATTATAACAATTTACTCCTAAAACTAAAAAAATTAAAACAAGCTGGGTTCGTTGGCTCAGCCTGTAATCCCGCGCCTTTGGAAGGCTGAGGTGAGTGGATTGCCTGAGCCCGGGGGTTCGAGATGCCCCTGGGCAGGCGAGACCTCATCTCTACAATAAAATCAAAAAATTAGCCGGGTGTGGTAGCGCGCGCCTGTAATTCCGGCTACTTGGAAGGCTGAGGCCGAAGGATCGCCGGAGCCCAGCAGGCAAGGCTGCAGTGGCTGGAAGCGGTCACTGCATTCCAGTCTGGGCGACAGAGTGAGATTCCAACTCAAAAAAAAAAAAAAAAAAAAATTAAAACAAACCACATGGGCACTATTCATTCCTTCCTCCAGGATCATGACTTTATCTAATCATGATTGTTCAGAGATGAAATTCTTTTCCTCATCAAAATGTTCCCCCACAATCCGGAGAATTTATCCAAAGATGGATCATTCCCACAGCTGCTCTACAATGTCATCAAACTGTAACACAAATTCACTGGTGATACTCTTTTAAAATGGGCAACTTCTCTAGAAGGCAAGAAGTTAAGTCCAAAACTAGCATTCTGTGGTCTGTTATTCAACCTAGCTGGCAGTGTCATCATCACCCACTTACAATGAATTCAAATCCAAATACTTCAAAACATTTGGCATGAACTGGCCAAATTCATGATATAGGCAAAGACCTATTATAGTGAAGAAGAGAGGCTTTGGAGCAGACAAACAGTAATAAATATCCTTAGAGAGAATAAGACCTAACAGATTTCTCAATACTCGCTAAGGGCCTACACTTAGACCTTTCTAAAACAGTGCTTCCACACTGAGACACACAGTCTCAGTTGCAAAACCCAAAAAAGGAAAAAGAAAAAAAACATGCCACAGGGAACCTATGAGTCCAACCTTTCTACATAGTCTGTAACTATGCTAAATTAAAGTTGGGGGCATATGGCACTGCCAATAAAAAGAACATAAAGACAAGACTGTGTCTGCATTTATAAATGGATCATACAGTCTTCCATTACATTTGCCAGGCTAGCAAACTGGACTGGCTCAATTTGGTTAAACAGATCAAATAGAAGTCAACAGCCTTTTGTGACACCTAAAGAGTACCATGCTCCTATCAGGTTGCCTGGACAATTCACCAGCATTTTACAATTCAAAAGCCTTTTAAGACCAGGCCTAGCCAGGCTCGGTGGCTCAGCCTGTAATCCCGCACCTTTGGGAGGCTGAGGTGAGTGGATTGCCTGAGCCCGCGGGTTCAAGACCTGCCTGAGCAACTTGGCGAGACCTCATCTCTACAGTAAATCAAAAAATCAGCAGGGCGTGGTAGCACATGCCTGTAATTCCGGCTACTCGGAAGGCTGAGGCGGAAGGCAAGCTGGAGCCCAGCAGGTTGAGGCTGCGGTGCCCGGCCACCGCACTCCAGTCTGTGCGACAGAGTGAGACTCCAACTCAAAAAAAAAAAGGCCAGGCCGGGTGGCTCAGCCAGTAATCCCAGCACTTCGGGAAGCCAAGGTGAGAGGATAGCCTGAGCGCCCCCACCCCGGGGGGTGGGTTTCAAGACCAGCCCAGGCAACTTGGGTGAGACCTCACCTCTAGGATAAATCACAAAAACTAGCTGGGTGTGGTGGCCTGAGTCTGTAGTTCTGGTTACTTGGAAGGCTGAGGCAGAAGGATCGCTTGAGCCAGCAGGGCAAGGCTGCAGTGGCCGTGAGCATGCCACTGCACTGGCACTCCAGTCTGGGAGCAGTCTGGGCAACAAGAGTGAGACTCCAACTCAAAAAAAAAAAAAAAAAAAAAAAAAATTCTCTGACCAAGGATTTCTACTTCTAGAAATGTATACTAAGGAAACAGCTGTAGATACATGTCAAATCAACTTCAGTGGATTAAAAAAAATCATAAACCTTAATGACCAACAATAATTAGTTAAACTGTAGTTTAGACATACAATTACACATCATGCAGACATTAAAAATATTTGAAGGCCGGGCGCGGTGGTTTCAAGCCTGTAATCCCAGTACTTTGGGAGCCTGAGGTGAGAGGACTGCCTGAGCCCAGGGATTCGAGACCAGCCTGGGCAACTTGGTGAGACTCTGTCTCTACAATAAATCAAAAAATTAGTCGGGTGTGATAGTGCACACCTGTAGTTCCAGCTACTTGGAAGGCTGAGGCAGAAGGATTGTCTGAATCCAGCAGATTGAGGTTGTGGTGGCCACGAGCGTGCCACTGCACTCCAGCCTGGGTGACAGAGTGAGACTCAAAACTCAAAAAAAAAAAAAAAAATTTGATGTAGGAAGATATCAATAACATTATGTGAAGAGCATTATAACACAGTATTCAAATATGAGCCCATTTTATTATATATCTAGTGTGCCTTTGTATATACATGTGCCCAAGAATATATACACATACAAATTTGTGAATGCCTATATGTCTTAGGATGTGGACACATGTGAAAGGGTGCTCAAGTAGGATCAGATCAGGGCTCATGGAAATGCACATGAACTACGATGTGCTTGCGTATGTATATATGAGTGCAAAGAGAATGCATATGCACGTGTATATATTTGCTAATGTCTATGCCTATATTTGGACTTTGAGCCTGTGTTTTAAGTAGGTGAGTGTGTGTATATCCTTATAATCACTACTTAGCTGCATTGTGACCTTGAGCAAGTTACTGAGATTCTTGGAGCCTTGACTTTGTCATCTACACAATGAGAACAAAACCTGAAGGTTTTGAAAGGACTAAATGAAAGAATTGATGTAAATCACTTAGTACTGTGATTGGTGCATAGTAAATCACTATTAGCGCTCCTTATCTGTACACATGTACACTGATCTATACCTATGTATATTTACATAGCTATAAACCCGTAAGAATGCACACCAAAATATTACCTTCAATTATCTATGAGTGACAGGTTTAGTTTTGGGAGACTTTTTTGGCTTTCACCTTTTACAATTTATCTAGGAATTTTTTTTTCCATTTTTTTAGTTATTTCTTCAACGTAATTATTTTTAAAGGAATGAAATAAAGATGGCCCATCCCCCACATACCTCAATTCTGCACAATTAAAAGCTATTACATACTACACCAAGGAATACATAATTTTGATACTCCGGCAAATGTTGTTTTCTAGCAGTATACCAGCATTACCTAATAGCTCAAGAAGATGGCAGTACAAAGAAAAACCACAGCTCTCTTGCTTGTTTGCCTTATCCAAGTCAGGATAATAAGAATGAATCTGATGACACTATACAGTACGGGTGATTTACAAACACCGTGGTGACAGCTAAATGGCATCTGTCATTCGTGTTTTATTAAAGCAGGGAGGAACCCAGAGTCTTGCCCAAGGTCATACAAAAAAAGAATGTGCTAGATCCCAGGCTGTGAAGAGATCTAGGTATTAACTCCATTGCCACAATTTGGACGCGTTTATGAAACCAAGAAGCTAAATTCTTAACTAGTCATTTTGAGAGTGGGGGTGGGGGGATTGCAACACAGAGCTGATGACAACAAAACAAACCAGTAACCGGCCTCAACAGGGTAAATCTATGTGTTTTAATGGCATTGGTTTTCTTTATTTCAGGAATATAAAACTGTAGACCATCTAAGATGGCATACTTGATTCCATAAAAGTAGGACTGACATCTGTACGCAAATTATACCAAAAGCGTTAGAAACATGACAAAACACAAGTCGTTATCTGCAGTTCCAATCAACATCAATTACTACCTGGCTGAATTCCCATGGTTACGACGTGTTAGGCTAGCATCCCCACAAACCCTGCAGAATGCTCTTTGGATGTCCAGGGAAACTCGGCTACAGATAGGGAGTATTACAAGCAGCTCCTTTCCCTGGGGCCTCGATTTAGAAATCACACCCGCGATAATCCAACCATCCCCGATGCATGTCCTCCCCGGCCAGGCCATTAAATCGCTGAAAACGTCACTTCCAACTATTTAAAAAGGCAACCAGGCACACGCCCTGCAGCCCTCTCCGCGGCTGGACATCAGGGACATCACACAGCTAAGCATCGCCCTTTCCAAATGCACTGCAAGCCGCAAGCTCGTCTCTCGCCTCATTTTTGACTTCTGTCTCAAACGGAGGCGCGGGGGATGGGTTTCCACAGACAGACAAGGCTCTGAAACCCTGAGTAATCGTTTCGCGCTGCGGGGAGCTGCCGGCAGCGATTTTAATCTTTTCTCTCCGCCCAGTTTCCCTTTCCATCTCATGCTTTTTTGGGTTTTTTTCTTGCTTTATTTCCAGTGACATCAAGCCAAAGTGGAAAAAGGAAAAACGGAAGCCCCGGGCCGATGCCTCCTGAGGACCGCGGGTCGCGCCCGACTCAGGGACCCGCCCGCCCGAGAACTGCGGGAACCGAGGCCGGGAAGAGGCTTTCCCCAGCCAGGGCCCGCTCGCATGCAAGCCCGACCCCACCCGCCCGCCCAGGCCCAGCGCGGCCCGCCGAGCCCCGGCGTCGCGCTGGCCGGCGGGCAGGGCAGGGCAG
>NW_007253720.1:733436-738544 GCF_000164805.1 Carlito syrichta | reverse complement strand
CCTGTGCTGCCCCACGTGTTCTCCCCACCCCGGGCGCCGCGCGCAACTCGGGGCCACGGCCCGTGACGCAGGTCGTCGGCCCCAGGGAGCCTGAGCCTTCGCAGCAGACTGATCCCGGTGTCCGGCGGCAGAACTGCGGTTCCCGTCCACTCCTTGTCTGCCGTGCCCACAGGTCGGGTCAGCCAGCGACAAGGAGGGGTCAGCTCCCATCCCTCGCCGTGACGTGAGAAGGGTATGAAATTCAGATTTCGGTGTCCGTAGGCAAAATTCTGCAGGAACACAGCCGCACCCATTTGGGGAGCATGCTTGCCAACCCTAGGATCCTTGCTCTCTGGCGCTCTGAAAACGTTTGCTGGCCGGGCGCGACGGCTCACACGTGTAATCCCAGCCCTCTGGGAGGCGAGGGCGAGAGGATTGCCCAAGCCCAGGGGTTCCAGACCGGCCTGGGCAACTTGACGAGATCTCCTCTCGACAATAAATCAAGAAAGATTAGCCGGGCCTGTGGTTCCAGCTCCTCGGATGGCTGAGGCGGAAGGATCGCCTGAGCCTAGCAGGTCGAGGCTGCGGTGGCCTGGGCCAAGTGTGAGACTCCGACTCCAAAAAAAGAAAAAGAAAAGAAAGAAAGAAAAGACAACGTCTGCTGACCCTAAATCCTTAAGACGCCTTAGCTCTCAAATGCTTCTTCTAGATGATTAGAACAGCATCCTTATGTCTGTATCATCCTTTAGTATTTTAACAGCCTCATCTGCAGGTACAGAAACCATGATTTCTGAAACAAAACTCTCTGAGGAGATGACATGAAAGTCGTCAAAACTTAAAAGATGTAGCCATGCTAAGAGCTTTCCAGGCAGCAGGAACATGTGCAAAGGCAGTGACGAGAGAGATTGCTTTGTGGAAGAACAGAAAGGCTGGCATGGCTGCTGTACAAAAGGTACAATCATCAGTGTTTCATGGAGGAGGAACGCCCAAAGACATTAAATATCTCACCCAATGGCACAGAGCTGTTAAGGGGTAAAGCTGGAAAGCAAGCTCATTAAGCCAGCTTTATAAACCATTATCATGCAGCTAAATTGTAAGTATTTATCTCATTATAAGTATTTGTCTTTTGAATTTTTTGATGGTGTCTCTCAGCATCTAGCACAATATAGCTATAAAGCAGGCATGCAAGGTTTGTTTCTTTCTATCATACCCAGCCATCTGCAACTGCTTCTACCCACATGTCCAACAGAGAAGAAAAAGTCCTCCATCTTTGAAGCTTGCTGCAATTCCCATTTCTTCTCCAGTGCCTTTCTCCAAGTCAATAGGGTAGAGTTGGTCATTAACATAATTATTTCCTTAGCTTCTAATTTTGACATTTATTAACTATATTTTTTAAAGATAGCTGTGTTTTGAAACCTCCCCCCAAGATTTTATTTCAGAGCAAATTGTGATCAATAAAAATGCTAAAAAATTTACCATCCTCGTTTTTGAGTTCTCTCTCAGTATTCAGACTTCTGCATATCTGTCGCTACTTCCCAGTGGTAGCCTCACGTAACGCTGGACGAGTGAACAAATCTAGCAGCATGTCAAGCTGAGAGGCTGCTTACTCTCAGAGAGGCTCCTTCTGCTGCCCTCAGTTTTTGTTTTCAATCCAGAAAAACAACCTTTAAATCTAATAAGGTGCAGTGAACAATGTAATGTCCTGCCACATGGTCTTATATAAAGGGGAGAAAAAGTCGAATTTGAAATTTTAAAAAAATCTCAGCAGTGGAAAGTAGAAAGCCACACTTCTTTGTCCAGATTGTCTAAACTTGCGTGTAAGAAACAAAAAAATAGAGGCCCGGCGCAGTGGCTCATGCCTATAATCCCAGCACTTTGGGAGGCCAAGGTGAGAGGATTTGCCTGAGCCCATGAACCCCAGCCTGGACAACTTGGCAAGACCTCATCTCTACAATAAATCGAAAAATTAGGCGGGCATGGTGGCGCACGCCTGTAGTTCCTATTACTTGGAAGGCCGAAGTGGAAGGATCACCTGAGCCCAGCAGATTGTGGCTGTGGTGGCCATGAATGTTCCGCTGCACTCCAGCCTGGGAAACAAAGTGAGACTCCAACTCAAAAAAAAAAAAAGAAAGAAACAATGAAAAAGAATATGTTGGTCTGCCACATATAGCTATTAGAGGAGGAACTGCCATCTCTGCACGTCTGCAGTGCCGTGGTTGATGGAAAAGAAGTTGCCATCCTCCTAGCTACTTCTTTCTAAATTATTTTGTCCCTCAATATCTGTATACTCCCCGCAAGTGGACACACATATTTATCATAAGACAATTAATGGGCTGTTTACAGAAATATTTTCCATCAAAAGAAAAAGAAAGTGGATCTTCAATTTCCAGTGTCCTTTTTCTACTCCTTTTCTGATGTCCTCAATCAAAATGTCTTGTAGTGACAGTAAGGGCTTGATCTTTTTTTTTAGTTCCCCAAAGCCTTTAATAAATAAATAATTCTAGCCAGGTGTGGTGGCTCATGCCTGTAATCCCAGCACTTTGGGAGGCTGAGGCAAGAGGATTGCCTGCGCCCACCGGTTCAAGACCAGTCAAAGCAACATGGCGAGACGTCATCTTTCCAATAAACCAAAAAATTAGCTGGGCGTGGTGGCACGCCCCTGTAATCCCAGCTACTTGGAAGACGGAGGTGGAAGGATCACCTGAGTCCAGCACGTCGAGTCTGTGGTGGCCATGAGCATGCCACTGCACTCCAGCCTGAGTGGCAAAGTGAGACTCCAACTCCAAAAAATAATAATAAATAAATAATGCTTTGCCTTGATTCATGGGTGGATACATCGGAGAATTAAGAAATTGAGTCACCACTATTTAAGGCCTCCAGTTGGCAAAGAAAGTGTACAATGAAGGAGAAAGCTAAATTTCTGGCTCCCAAATCCATGATCTATGGCTGGTGCAAGCCAAGCAGGCAGAGAAGATCATCCAAGACAGTAAAAATTGGGCTCTTTGGCTTCATCTCAAGATGTCAAGAGAGTTTCCACAGAAAAAGTTACTAATTTCAGATTGCTGTACTTAGAAACTTATTTCCTCACAGAATAACAGTAATACCTTCCATGTGCTGTATTTTTTTTAATGTGAATTGCTGACTCTGAATCATCCATCCTGAGACAGGAGGGAACATGGGCAAGTATGAGCACAGCTCTTGTTGGTATCCCTTCTCTTCCCACACCCAATGCAGAGAAAAAGCTCCAGGATCAAAGTGGTCTGCTATCTCTCACATTCTTGTGAGGCCTAGGAGTGCTGAGCTCAGTGAGTAACCAAAAAGGGTTTATTAAGTTTGTTTAAAGCCTCCTTAGTGTAATATCTCATTTGAGACCTTGAACTTCTCCAGCTAATCTTTACAGGGCTCCAACTAAACCAGAAAGTTCCATTTCTACTGACTTACGATGTCTATTTATTCCTGCTACATTACCATGAGTTTCGTTAAGGGCAAAAAAGTAATACCTTCCTGTTACTAATCCAAAAATTATCCACTGACAATTACTACTGTTGTAGAGTACTTCCAGGATCTTGGACCCTATCATTTATATCAGTTGCTTAATTCTCATAACAAGCCCATTCTGCAGATGAAGAGATTCAGGAAATTTACATCACTTGCTCAGTGGTGAAACCAAAATGCAAACTCAAATTTGACCACAAGGTGTGTGTGCTGCTCTATTCATGGAAGTAAATGCTTGACCTAGAAGGACTAGTCCTAATCTTTGGGATCTTCGTGATGAAATAAAGAAGATAGTAAGCCTGAGCCCGCGGGTTCGTGATCCGCCTGAGCAGGCGAGCCCTCATCTCTACAATAAAATCAAAAAATTAGCCGGGCGTGGTAGCACACGCCTGTAATTCCAGCTACTCAGAAGGCTGAGGTGGAAGGATTGCCAGAGCCCAGCAGGTCGAGGCTGCGGTGGCCGGGAGTGGCCACTGCACTCCAGTCTGGGCGACAGAGTGAGACTCCAACTCAAAAAAAAAAAAAAAAGACTAGTAAGCATAAATTCAAAACATTGTTGGCCAGACACCTTGACTCACACCTGTAATCTCGGCACTTTGAAAGACCGAGGCGAGAAGATCGCTTGAGCCCAGGAGTTAGAAACCAGCCTAGGCAACATAGCAAGACTCCATCTCAATAATAAAAAGTAAAAAAAAATTAGTCGGGTGTGGTAGCATGTGCCTGTAGTTTCACCTACTTGGGAGACTGAGGTGGAAGGATTGTCTAAGTTCGGGAGGTTGAGACTGCAGTGACCTGTGATCATGCCACTTGCACTCCAACCTGGGCAACAGAATGAGATCCTGATCCCCTTCCAAAAAAATACCTTTTTTTTTGCGTAGGCGTCTCTGTTGCCCAGGCTGGAGTGCCGTGGAGTACAGTGGCTACTGCAGCCTTGGCATGCTGGGCTCAGGCGATCCTTCCACCTCAGTCTTCCAAGTAGCTGGAACTACAAAGACGTACCACCACTCTGGCTAATTTTTTGATTTATTGTAGAGATGAGATCTTGCTAAGTTACCCAGGCTGGTTTTGAACCCCTGAACTCAGGCAATCCTCTCGCCTCTTCCTCCCAAAGTGCTGGGATTACAGGCATGCGCCACCACCCTACCAACACTGTTAAAATAGTATAAAAATTACAGCTGGGTGTGGTGATGCATGCCTGTAATCCCAGCACTTTGGAAGGCTAAGGTAGGAGGAGGATTACTTGAGGTAAAGAGTTCAAAATCAGCCTGGGTGACATAGAAAAAAATTCTCTCTCTCGCTCTTTTTTTTTTTTTTCTGCAAAAAGCTTTATTTCCATTTGGTCCAGGGCTTGGAAGAGGGTGGCAGGGTGAAAAAGCTGCCAGTGACTGGTGGGAGAGGCTCAGGCAGAAGCCCTGATACCTTGCGAGGATCCCCTCAGAGATCACTGGGCTCCTAGTGGTGCTTGAGAGAGCCTTTGAAAGAGATACTTGGCCGGGCTCGGTGGCTCAGCCTGTAATCCCAGCACTTTTTTTTTTGACTTGGAGTCTCACTCTGGTGCCCAGACTGGAGTGCAGTGGCCGCTCCCGGCCACCGCAGCCTCGACCTGCTGGGCTCCGGTGATCCTTCCGCCTCAG
>NW_007253720.1:732499-733416 GCF_000164805.1 Carlito syrichta | reverse complement strand
CAGGTCGAGGCTGCGGTGGCCGGGAGTGACCGAGTGAGACTCCAACTCAAAAAAAAAAAGAAAGCCTATACCCATTAAGCAGTCATTTCTCATGTCCTCCCAACCCTCCCAACCTTAAGCAACCAGGAATCTACTTTCTGCCAGTATAGATGTGTCTATTCTGGACATTTTGTATAAATGAAATCATACAATATGTGGCCTTTTGTATCTGGCTCCTTTCACTTAGCATGTTTTCACTCTCTCTCTCTTTTTTTTGTGTTGGGAAACAACATCTATAGCTACATGGCTGAGGCCTGTAAAGGCCCATCTGGAAGATCGCCTCTGACATAGGATATCAGTTATACCTATGATATTGGCGTGTGATTGGTGACCAGTGTGCATACGTGGCAGTAAAACTTATAAGTGAATCTCAGTACACTTGATGGAAGGTGCATGGCGGAATTGTTTCTGTCTTTCTAAGTTTAGCTTCTTTCTAGATATTTTTTTTACTTCTATTTCCTGGTAGACTGGGTAGTCCTTGTTCCCGAAAGCTGTTTCCCCTAGGGCTAAGATTAGAAACTAAATTACCATGATAGTTCTGTCCCCTGCCCCTAGCCAGGTAGAACGTTTTCTTTTGTTTCGTTAATTACCGAAACTCTGTCTGCTTCAGCCCATGGCCGCCATCTTGGAAGCCCTGCATTTCCTTGTTCAAGAGTGTGACAGCTACTATTTGATTTTTAGAGTAGACTTGTTGGGATAAAATATATACATATACACTCATAGCTGCGTAAATCTATGCTTGCTGTTTTGATTCCTTTTGCTACATTATTCAAGTGTAATAGTTACTATATGATTTATAAAAGAATTTACGATAAGGTATTAGCTTAATAGGATATAGCATAGTATTTACGTCCATAACTAGATCCTATGAAAATTAA
>NW_007253720.1:727150-732479 GCF_000164805.1 Carlito syrichta | reverse complement strand
GAACCCGCAGGCTCAGGCAATCCACTCACCTCAGCCTCCCAAAGTGCTGGGATTACAGGCTGAACCACCAAGCCCAGCCTAATCCCAGCACTTTGAGAGGCCGAGTTTAGAGGATTGCTGAGCCTGTGGGTTCAAGACCCCCCTCAGCAATTTGGCAAGACCTCACCTCTACGATAAAAAATAAAAAATTAGCTGGGCATGGTAGAGCGCACTTGTAGTTCCAGCTACTTGGAAGACTGAGGCGGAAGGATCGCCGGAGCCCAGCGGGTTGAGGCTGCGGTGGCTGGAAGCATGCCACTGCCCTTCAGTCTGGGCGACAGAGTGAGATACCAACTCAAAAAAAAAAAAAAGAAAGAGATACTCACCCAGGTGCCAAGCCCAGCCCAGTCTGGGGTCTGGCCAACCTGTAGAAGTTGGTGAGGTGGTCACCCATCTTCTTGATGAGTTTCACATCCTCATCTAGAAATGGCTCTCCGGGAAGTCACAGCAATGGGGGTCTGTGCAGGCAGATCCCAGGGCATGAAGATTCAAAAGGGCCTGTCTCAAGTTCTTCTCCAGGGCCATGGAGGCTTCCACGGTGTCCAGGGTTGTGCCCCACTCATCTTGAGACGGCGCTGGACATCCTGGGAGAGGGTGCGGCTGCCATGCTAGTTTTGCATCTTCAAGAGATGCTTAGCGCCCTCGCTCTTCTTGACCAATTCACGAAAGAAGCGGCTCACACCTTCTCGCGCCACAACAATTGCGGTCAAAATAGCCCAAGAGAAGTAGGAGCAGGAGGCCTGCAGATGCAAATTGACCAGGCAGTTAGAGGCTCCCTCTACCTCGGTGAAATAATTCTGGCAAACCTGGGAGCTTATGGTTGGCCAGCAAGAAGAAGCTAACCGCAAAAATGGCGTTAGCTGGTCCCAGAAGCAGGAGGTGGCCAAGAAGACGGTCTCAGAAGTGGCAAGTGGAGAAGAGGTTGGAGAACATTGGGAGGCTGGAGGAGCAGGAGTCCCCAGGCCTGTTCTGTCCAAACACTGTTGAAGCAAGAGACAGATCTGTGGGGCTGCCGCATGGACTGCTTCTGTCTCTATTTTTTAAGAAATAAATTGTGCCGGGCTTGGTGGCTCAGCCTGTAATCTCGCGCCTTGGGAGGCCGAGGTGAGTGAATTGCCTGAACCTGCGGGTTCGAGACCCACCTGGGCAACTTGGCGAGACCTCATCTCCACAATAAATCAAAAAAATTAGCTGCACCTGTAGTTCCAGCTGCTTGGAAGGCTGAGGCGGAAGGATCGCCGGAACCCAGCGGGTCGAGGTTGCAGTGGCCGGGAGCGGCCACTGCACTCCAGTCTGGGTGACAGAGTGAGACTCCAACTCAAAAAGAAAGAAAGAAAGAAAGAAATTGCAAGTTAATTACAGCTGTGTTGAGCTATATTAACTAATGCTGAGAGATGGTGAAGAGGATTATGTGACGAGGTGGGATAATCACGTAAGGATTGGGAAGGAACTATTTTGAATGAGAAAAAGACTTCACTGTCATGGTAAGAGGGGAAGGCATCAACCTAAAATAACAAAGGGAGATTCTCCAAAGATAGTGAGTTGATTCGGGATTAAGCAGAAGAATTGCAATCCAGGAATACACAGAGAGGCAGAGGAAGGCAAGGGTTTTTAAAGGCAAAATAAGGAAGGTTACATAAGTTGTTTTGAAATTATTATCCTTGGCTACAAGGATCAATAACAAGGATGGCATCAGTCCAAGGTTGAATAGACAGCTGCTGGGCAGACGTCCTTGTAGAAGTATTCTTTGTGCAAGATTGTGGTTTTCAGATAGTCCTTGCAATAGTTTTTATCAAAGGCATGTGTGCATTAAAGCCCCTCCTTTATGGCCCCTGACTCTATTTTGTTAGGGAGTGGCTTCAGTGGCTCCATCTTGATCCTGACATTTTTGCAAATGCATACTAAGTCATGAGTATGCTTATAGAGAAGCTGAAGACAGACAGAGAGCCTAGCAAGCTTTTGTGTTCAGGGAAAGATAGAAAGGTTTTAGTACAATGCAGCCACAAATGTGGGCAACATACTGCATTTTAAATTTTTTAGTAGGCCAGGTGCAGTGGCTCACACCTATAATCCCAGCACTTTGGGAGCCCAGGTGTTCAAGACCAGCCTGGGCGACTTGGCAAGCTCTCATCTCTACAATAAATCAAAAAATTAGCCAGGCATGGTGGCGCGTGCCTGTAGTTCCAGCTACTTGGAAGGCTGAGGCGAAAGGATCACCTGAGCCCAGCAGGTCGAGGCTATGTTGGCCATGAGTGTGCCACTGCACTCTAGCCTGGGCAACAGAGTGAGACTCAAACTGGAAAAAAAAAAAAAAAAGAATTTTCTAGCAGACACGTTAAAGGCTGGGCGCCTTTAGTGATCAATAAGTGATCCTCTGGCCTCAGCTTCTCAAAGTGCTAGGATTATAGGTATAAACCACCACGCCTGGCCAATTTTTGATTTACTGTAGAGATGAGGTCTCACCAAGTTGCCCAAGCTGGTCTTGAACCTGCCTATGTTTTAGGATCTTTTATAAATCTTATCCTACTCTCTTTCTCTTCCCTCTTAGGTCTACATTAGTCTCTGGTTTAAAATTGTCCAGGTTTCATCAGCCTGGGCAACACAGCAAGATCCGGTCCCTAACTAAAAAAAATTAAAAATTTAAAAAAATAGCCTCAACATAATGAGAGGACACATTAAAGGCTGGGTACAGTGGCTCACGCTGTAATCCCAGCATTTTGGGAGGCCAAGGTGGGCAGATTGCTTGAGCCTGGGAGTTCAAGCCCAGCCTGGGCAACGGAGAGAAACCTCTTCACTACAAAAAATTAGCTGAATGTGGTGCACCTGTAGTTCCAGCTACTTGGAATGCTGAGATGGAAGGATTGCCTGAGCCTAGGAGGTCGAGGCTGCAGTGAGCTCTGACGGTGCCACTGCACTCCAGCTTGGGCGACAGAGTGAGACCTAGCTTGGGCTAGGTGGCTCAGACTGTAATCCCAGCACTTTGAGAGGCCAAGGTGAGTGGATTGCCTGAGCCTGCGGCTTCGAGACCAGCCCGGCCAACGTGGCAAGATCTCATCTCTACAGTAAATCAAAAATCAGCCGGGCATGGTAGCACGGGTCTTTAATTCCAACTACTCGGAAGGCCGAGGCAGAAGGATTGCCGGAGCCCAGCAGGTTGACTCTGGGGTGGTCATGAGTGTGACACTGCACTCCAGCCTGGACAATGGAGTAATACTCTGACTCAAAAAAAAAAAAAAGTTGTTTGCTAACAACTTGAGCAGGAATTTTAAACCAGAGACTAATGTAGCTCTAAAAGGGAAGGGAAAGAGAGTAGGATAAGATTTATAAAAGATCCTAAAACATAGGCAGGTAAATAGCTTTTATGATAAAGTGAGTCATGGCCAGTTGTGGTGGCTCACACCCATAATTCTAGCACTTTGAGAGACTGAGGCCAGAGGATCACTTAAGGAATTTCACCAGCCTGGTTTCACCAGTCTGGGCAACACAGCAAGATCCTGTCCCTAACTAAAAAAAATTAAAAATTTTAAAAATAGCCTCAACATAATGAGACCTTGTCTCTAAAACACAAAAAATTGTTTTAAATTAACCAGCTGTTGGTCAGGCATGGTGGCTCACACCTGTAATCCTGGCATTTTGAGCTGAGGTAGTAGGATTGCTTCAGCTCAGGAGTTTGAAACCAGCCTGGGCAACAAAAAATAAAAAAAATTAGCTGGGTGTGATGGTACATATCTGTAGTCTCAGCTACTCAGGAGGCTGAGGTAGAAGGATCACCTGAGCCCAGGAGGTCGAGGTCACAGTGAGCCATGATCCCACAACTGCACTCCAGTCTAGGCAACAGAGCAAAACCCCAAAATAAAATAAAATAAAATAGCCAGGTGTGGTGGCACACACCTGTAGTCCCAGCTACTTGGGAGGTTGAAGAAGGAGGATCACTTGAACCCAGGGTTTGGGGGCTGTGGTGAACAATGTTTATGCCACTGCACATTCCAGCTGGGCAACAAAGTGAGACCCTGTCTCAAAAAAAAATTTTTTTTTTAATTAGCCAGTACTGAAAGTCCTAGCTACTCAGAAGGCTTGGAGGATCACTTGAGTCCAAGTGTTCAAGGCTATGAGCTGTAATCACACCACTACAGAGAATGAAGCTTTGACTCTAAAAAGAAAAAAGAAAAGTGAGTCAAAGGAACAGGGTTGGTCAATTAGGAATCTACCATAGGACTTCTGATTCCTTGGTTTACCTTCCTGCCACTGGACTGCCACAGATTCATTCATTCAACAAATATTAATTTAGCATCATTATGGATAAACACTGGATTTCTGCCAAGAACCTGCAGCCATTTAAAAATGGTCTCTAATTTTTTTCTACAAAATGAAATTTAAAAGTGCTAAAGGTGGTTATTTACTTATTCTGGCTTCATATGCATAAGTGTTGGTGTGTTGTACCTTTATCTTAAATCATCTCAAAATGTTTTCCTCTTGTGTTTTTTTTCTTTGACCCATTGGTTATTTAGCAGTGTGTGATTTAATTCCGTACATCTGTGAATTCCTCAAATTTCTTTATGTTATTGATTTCTAATTCTATTGCTCTGTGTTTGGAGAACATACTTTACATTATTTCAATCCTTTTTTTTTGAGTTGGAGTCTCACTCTGTCGCCCAGACTGGAGTGCAGTGGCCGCTCTCGGCCACCGCAGCCTCAACCTGCTGGGCTCCGGCGATCCTTCCGCCTCAGCCTTCCAAGCAGCCGGAATTACAGTCATGCGCTACCAAGCCCGGTTGATTTTTTGATTTATTGTAGAGATGAGGTCTCGCTGCCCGGGCGGGTCTCGAACCCGCGGGCTCAGGCAATCCACTCACCTCAGCCTCCCAAAGGCGCGGGATTATAGGATGAGCCACCGAGCACGACGACAATCCTTTTTTAAGTAGTATTATGATAATTATTCAAGGTCCACTTATGAGTGAGAACATGTGATCTCACTGAGTATCACAGGTTTTGTTTTTAAAATGTTATCTAAAATTTAGTTAAAACACCTAGTTCTGATGACTTCTCAGTTGTAGATCATTATTCATATTTCTGATCCTTGCCATTAAAAAATTACATTTTCAGCCGGGCTCGGTGGCTCAGCCTGTAATCCCGTGCTTTTGGGAGGCTGAGGTGAGTGGATTGCCTGAGCCCGCGGGTTCGAGACCCGCCTGGGCAGGCGAGACCTCATCTCTACAATAAAATCAAAAAATTAGCTGGGCATGGTAGCGCGCGCCTATAATTCCGGCTACTCAGAAGGCTGAGGCAGAAG
>NW_007253720.1:716399-727130 GCF_000164805.1 Carlito syrichta | reverse complement strand
GACTGGAGTGCAGTGGCCGCTCTCGGCCACCGCAGCCTTGACCTGCTGGGCTCCGGCGATCCTTCCGCCTCAGCCTTCCAAGCAGCCAGAATTACAGGTGTGCACTACCATGCCCGGCTGATTTTTTGATTTATTGTAGAGATGAGGTCTCGCTGCCCAGGCGGGTCTCGAACCCACGGGCTCAGGCAATCCACTCACCTCAGCCTCCCAAAGGCGCGGGATTACAGGCTGAGCCACCGAGCCCGGCTACGTATATGTTTATGACACCTACTTATTATATGCTATATCTTGATCCAGAAGGTATTTAAGTGGTTAGAGTATAACAAGAAATCATAGGCTGGAAGTAGATGAGAAAGAAAGAAAGAAAAAACAAGAGTAGCAACATAAAATAGATTTTGTCCCTTGTTCACTGTTGTTGCCATGAGAACAGATCCTGTCACGTAGTAGGACCTCAAAGAATAAAAATATTATCAGGAATAAGATTAACACAAAAATGAATATGTTACAAGTGTACCATAAATTTGGCATCCAATTTTGGAGACCTGATTGGTTATATCATTGATGGTGACCCTGAGTTAAATAAAACAAGAAAGGATACCAAAAACAAAAGGGAAATTACTTCCAAAGATCATCACTGACATTTAATTATAAATAAACTAAAACCGACTCCTTCTCTTAAACAAAATATATGCTTTAAGTTTTGGGATTTTCCCCTTCCCAGGAGTGATGCTACGGCTGGTCCATGTGAACTGTTACATTTGCTTGTGCAAATTGTGTACTGCCCAAATCCAGGATAGCCATCACACTGTAGTCTATGCAAACAACACCTCCCCACACATTCTGCATCTTGGCAGGATACAACTCATGCAGCCATAGGGGATAACTCCATAAAATCCTTGAGTGAGTCCTCTTCTGACAAATGGCTTACTGTTCACTATGTATTTAAGGACTATAGGAGAACAGAATATGCTACCCCAAAATATGCCTTTTTGGCCTAAGGATTATTTTGAGCTGATTATTTTGGGAAATAGCAGACACAGGAGACACTCTGAAAACACAGTAGAAGTTACCCTTTTGGAAGGGAAATTTACATTTATGAAGGAAATCTACATGTGTAGGGATGTCTCTCTCTCTCTGTACTAGGAAGAGAAGGCACCAACTTAAGTCTGCAAAAAAAACCTTATCCTTGTTTACTGTACATTTCCTGGTCACCTCAGAATTTACCTCCCCCATATCTTTCTTTGATTGATTTAGTCGAAGATGGTATTTAAACCTGAATTCTAAGCCACCCCTCTGAGAGTTGCTCATTTCCCCAGGTACCTCTCATGTGTATATGAGGTACACACATTAGCAAACTTCTATTTGTTTTTCTCTTGTTAATATGTTTTTTGGGCCAGGCATGGTGGCTCAAGATGGTAATCCCAGCACTTTGGGAGGCCGAGGCAAGAGGACTACCTGAGTCTAGGAGTTTGAGACCAGCCTGGGCCACTTGGTGAGATCTTGTCTCTACAACAAATCAGAAAATTAGCCGAGTGTGATAGCACGTGCTTGTAGTTCCAGCTACTTGGAAGGCTGAGGTGGAAGGAAGGATCGCCTGAGCCCAGTAGGTCGAGGCTGCGGTGGCGGTGAAAGTGCCACTGCACTCCAGCCTGAGCAACAGAATGAGACTCTGACTCAAAAAAAAAAAAAAAAAAAAAGTTTTTTGTTATGGGGGCCCCAGCAGAGAACTTAGAAGGGTGGAGGGAAAATAATTTTTCTTTCCCTACAAGGTCTTATGAATGGTTAATAAATAAGGAACAGCAACGTGTCCATCTACAAGTAAATTAAATCTCTGTACCTCATCTTTGGATGCAATGTTCCAACCAGTTGTGTTAACCAAGCGTCTTGTAATAAAAGCAAGGTGAGTTAGGGAATGTGCTTAACTCCTCCAAGCTCCCACACCGACTCATAAGATACATCATGGGTTTCTCACATTTCCCAGGATAATACTTTTCACTGTGTTTAGGGAGTATCATCAGAAACACAATTACACTAGGGAATTGCTAAAGCCAGGAATTTGCACTGCCTGTGGTGTGTCATGGGAGAAGCGATATGTGCTAATTATGACACATAAGAGAAGTGCCCCACAGGGGCCCTCAGTGGAAGAAGCTGATGCTGGCTTAAACATAAGGGAATGCCCATGAGGGAATGCCACATGTTCCATCTTGCGGGCATGCACGCCGGTTCCTACAGACCTTCCGAGAACTCTGCCCAGGTGACTTGGAGCAGGCTTCAGACAATGTACAAGAGGGAATGTCCAGTTCCAAATAAGATTACACAAGGACCAGAAAATAATACCCTAGCTTTCTAGGTAGGGTAGAAATCCTGACCAAATTCTTCAGGTACTCCTCTCTGACACCATTCCTGAGTTGGGACTACCCTACGCCACTATATCTTCAATAACGAAAGCCCACAGATAGGGGCAAAAACAAGCCCCCTTCTATGCCAAATTCCTCCCCTGGAATGGGCACGGTTATGATGGAATGGTGAGATAGAAAAGAGACATTTCCATGTCTCAAAACCTCGGTTTCCATTGTAAATGGTATAATAGGCCACTCGCTTAGTGGTGTACAGGAAGCTGTATTTTTGGCTCTTGACACCAAACACCCTTTTGCCTGGTTTTTCCTGTATCTGGTGAGCGAACGTCACCCCCTCAGCACACAGGGTCAATTTATTTGTTGACAGTTCATCCAGAACACCAGCTCACATTTTCACTGATGTATTTCACCGTAAGAAGTTTTAAGACATTTTTTTATTATCCAGTATTCTAACAAAAAGTTCTCTGATGCCACTGGCCTCAAGAACACTGTTTTAAAATAATACATGATTTGAGCACTTATTTTATGCTAGGGATTGTGCCAAGCAATTTGCGCTTATTATCTTTTTTTTTACCACTCACGATAAATACATGTCATAGAGTCTAATTTTATCTCTTGTTTATGGATGAGGGAACAAGTCATATGGAGGTTAATTATCATGTGTGTGTGTCTTAGATGATCAGGGCTAAAAAGACTTTAGAAATCACTTGAAGTCGGGCTCAGTGGCTCAGCCTGTAATCCCGCGACTTTGGGAGGCTGAAGTGAGTGGATTGTCTGACCCGTGGGTTCGAGACCCGCCTGGGCAACTTGGCGAGATCTCACCTCTACAATGAATCAAAAAATCAGCTGGGCGTGGTAGCGCATTCCTATAATTCTGGCTACTCGAAAGACTGAGGCGGAAGGATTGCTGGAGTCCAGCAGGTCGAGGCTGTGGTGGCCGGGAGCGGCCGCTGCACTCCAGTCTGGGTGACAGAGTGAGACTCCAACTCAAAAAAAAAAGAAACCACTTGATTTGAGCCTTCATTTTACAGATGAGAGAACTAAGTTCCATGGAGTTAAGTCACACGCCCATGATCACACAGCCAGGAAGTGACTTTGGGTTAACACGTCACTGGGGCCTCCAGTTCTCTGCAAGTCTGCGGCCTAACCTTTCGTGATTTAAGGGTTTGTGTCATCCCCAGATATACTGTCATCATGCAACCTAACTATGATTCAAAAAAAATAAAGCCCCCCCGTCCCCTGAATCGGATTGATGAAGAAGCAAACTTTGTGACTCAGAACAGGGAGAAACCCTCTGGCCCTTAACAATTTTCCCCTCAGGAAATCTTCCAGGTGCTCGGTTACCTTTCGAGTTCTTCGTGGGTGTCAGAGAACGCATCTAAAAATAGATCTGGCCCCGACTCTCCCAGAAGAGGCTTGTAACCTAAAAAACATCACTCCCCTCCCTTCTGAAATGCAGACTTCAGTGCCCCTTCCTTCCCAGCCCAGCGGCTGCCTAAGAATATATATCTTCCTCCCACCTGGAGACCAGATTTCCTTCTTGAGGAAGGGAGAAAAGCATCTCTTGCCAAGCGGGAAAGACATTTCATAGGAACTTTGGCAAGAAATGACTTTCTCTAAAGCAAAATGACTTCAAGGAAAAGGGTGTGGGTCTTGGTCTAGTCTTTCATCTCTTGAAAATCAACTTAATGGGACAATATATGTGAAAGTACTTTGTAAACTGCAAATACCAGAAACCATCACACGCCTCTGCACGTGCTCCCCATATCTTCAAAACTGCAGCAAGTGGAAGGGAGACGTCTCTAGTGTTACTTCCGGTGACACAAATTTTCCTGCCACGGAAACCTGGGGAAGTTTTCCTGGCCCCGGTTTTCTGTGGGTAACTCCTTGAGTGCTGAGATAAGATTAGAACCACTGCAGAGAACAGGCCTGAGGCTGGGCTCACACCAGATAAAACTGAGTTTCAAGAAAGCCAACAGAACTGGGGAGACAGGGCAAGAGCCTTGTTCAGCCACGAGTGGACTGATCCTGTGGGCTTGTTATATGATCTTAGCACAAAGTCATATTTGCTAGCTTCTTGCCAGTACCATGTGGTGCTTGGGCACCATTGAACACTTTGTCATGTTAGAGGTGTTTTCAGTCATTTTATTTTATTCATACATTCACCCCTTCAAAAAATAGATACTTAATTCTTACTCCATAGGCAGCTTTCTCTGTTAAAAAAAAAGCAAAAAACCCTCAACTTTCCCAAGAGTGAGTCTAGTTTGAAAGTAAACAGGTTTTGTTTCAATACAAAAATTAAGGTGTGCCTGTATCCATTGCATCCACTGTCTGCCCCAACCATAAACTGGAAGTCACTTTGGGAATATTTTCTGTTCCTGGGAATCACTGTGTTCCTGAAAAATACTATTTTCAAAAGGCCACAGTACTCTTTTTATAGTTGGTTTTTTTTACAGTATTTAATGGGCACTCCATGCATAGTTCCATGATAGATTCTGAGGGAATATAAAAATGATTACAACAGAAACATATCATGAAAAAGAACAGGAAGCATCAGATATGCTTTCGGTGCTTATCATTGCACTCTCAAGTGAAGGCGAATACAGGAAACACTGATGCCAAGCCAGCTAGGGAAATGCACGTGCTTCCTGTTACATTTGCAACTGTGTCAGTGATTGATCACAGCACTACACTGAGTGAGGTCAGAGACAGCGAAGGATCCTCTTCAACACAGTGCTCTGAGCAGTTGTCTGAAGTTGGCAGGTAAAATACAGCCAGTCCAGCCTCTTCCTCTTAGCATTCATGTGTTTTTTTACCAAGTTCAACAGAAGTTTATGAAAGGGAGAAAGGGAGAAATGGCTGAAGTGGATGAAAAGGATGCCACAGGGGAAGGCAGCCTTAGCCAGATCTGGAAGCGATCACATCTGGGGAAAGTGGGTAAGAGGAAGAGAAGGGAGGAAGAGTGAGCTCAAAGGCCTGCCATGGCCTGGCAGTGGTGGAGGAGAGAAACAGCCTGCCCAGACAGATGCTCTGAAGCATGTTACTTTTACTCCTTCATTTTATATACTTGTTATCACGTGAGTTTTGTATTACATGAGCTTTAGGGCCATTCATGTGGAAACGTAGCCATATGGGCAAGTGGAGGTCAAGACCAGCCTGTATGCCAGTGGCCCAACACTTGGCCCCATGTAGTACTGCATCCCAGAAGGGGCATCTTTCCTGAATCCAAACACGGTCTGCCTATAACCCAGCAGTGGTTCTGCAAGGAGTCAGTATTTAGTGCAGAAAAATTAGAAAGCACAACTGGCTATAATTAAGAAGATAAAACTGACCTGGAATTTCACTATTAAAATATAAATATCGCTGGGCACAGTGGCTCATGCCTATAATCCCAGCACTTTGGGAGGCCGAGGTGAGAGGACTGCCTGAGTCTGTGGGTTCAAGACCAGGCCAGGCAACTTAGCGAGACCTCATCTCCACAATAAATCAAAAAATTAGCCAGACATGGTAGTGTGTGCCTGTAGTCCCAGCTACTTGGAAGGCTGAGGTGGAAGGATCACCTGAGCCCAGCAGGTTGAGACTGCAGTGGCTGTGAGCATGCTACTGCACTCCAGCCTGGGCAACAGAGTGAGACTCCAACTAAAAAATAAATAAATATCTTTAATATTTTTAAGTATTTTACTTTAAGACATTTTTAGGCATATGTACAATCTTTCTTCCTTCCGTCCTTCCTTCCTTCCTTCCTTCCTTCCTTCCTTCCTTCCTTCCTTCCTTCCTTCCTTCTTTCTTTCTTTCTTTCCTTCCTTCCTTCCTCTCTCTCACTCTGTTGCCCAGACTGGAGTGCAGTGGCCGCTCCCGGCCACCGCAGACTCGACTTGCTGGGCTCTGGCGATCCTTCCGCCTCAGCCTTCCAAGTAGCTGGAAATACAGGTGCGCGCTACCACACCCGGCTAATTTTTGCTTTATTGTAGAGATGAGGGCTCCCCAAGTTGCCCAGGTGGGTCTTGAACCCGCGGGCTCAGGCAATCCACTAACCTCAGCCTCCCAAGGCACGGGATTACAGGCTGAGCCACCGAGCCCGGCTCAATTTTTCTTTAAAAATGGAATCAAGCTGGGCGTGGTGGCTTACATTTGTAGTCCCAGCACTTTGGGAAGCAGAAGGGAGAAGATTGCCTGAGTCCAGGGGTTCAAGACCAGCCTGGGCAACATGGTGAGACTTTGTCTCTACAACACTCAAAAAATTAGCTGGGCCTGGTGGTGCATACCTGCATTTTCAGCTACTTAGAGGGCTGAGGCGGAAGGATTGCCTGAGTTCAGTAGGTCGAGGCTGTAGTGGCTGTGAGTGTACCACTGCATTCCAGCCTGGGCAACAGAGTGAGAGTGAAATAAAAAACCCAATATGTTATAAACACTTTTTAGTGGTTAATAAATATACTTCTGTATAACATAAATATGTATATAATGTTCTGCTTATGGATGTACAATACTTTAACTTACTCCTTATTGCTGGATATTTAGCTTTTTTCTGATTTCTTATTATAAATAGAGCTGAGACAAACAAAATTATATATAAACTTTTTGTCCATCTCTGATTATTTCCTTAAAATGAGTATCTAGGCCGGATGTGGTGACTTATGCCTGTAATCATAGCACTTTGAGAGGCTGAGGCAGGAGAATCATTTGAATCCAGGAGTTCAAGACCAACTTGGGCAACATGGCAAGACATCATCTCTCAAAAAAAAATAAATTAGCTGGACATAATTGTCACACGCCTAGTCCCAGCTACTTGGGAGGCTGAGGCAGAAAGATCGCCTTATCCTGGGAGGTTAGGGCTGAGGTGAGCTGTGATCTTCCCACTGCACTCCAGTTTGGGCAAGAGAGTGAGACCTTGACTTAAAAGAAAAAAGATATCTGTAAGAGTGAAATTACTTTTTCTCAGGGATAGCACTTATTTAGGTATGTATTGCTACAATGTTCTCCAGAGTGACTGCACTGATTAATAGTCCCACCAACAGGACATACCAGACTGTACTCATTTTTTCCACACGCTTGCCAATAATGGTTATTAGCAAAAAATTTTTTTTTTGAGTTGGAGTCTCACTCTGTCGCCCAGACTGGAGTGCAGTGGCCGCTCCCGGCCACCGCAGCCTGGACCTGCTGGGCTCCGGCGATCCTTCCGCCTCAGCCTTCCAAGTAGCTGGAACTACAGGCGCGCGCTACCACGCCTGGCTGATTTTTTGATTTATTGTAGAGATGAGGTCTCGCCAAGTTGCCCAGGCAGGTCTCGAACCTGCGGGCTCAGCAATCCACTCACCTCAGCTTCCCAAAGGCGCGGGATTACAGGCTGAGCCACCGAACCTGGCTGGTTATTAACAATTTTTAAAATCTTTGTTAATCTGATGCATACACATGTACACTCCTATGTTTGATTTTTCATTTGTCATCTTTGTAAATTGACTATTTTTATTAAAACATGTATGTCTTGGCCAGGTGCAGTGGTTCACACCTGTAATCCCAGCACTTTGAGAAGTGGAGGTGAGAGGATTGCCTCAGTCCAGGGATACAAAACCAGCCTGGAGTACTTGACAAGACCTCAGCTCTCCAGTAAAGCAAAAAAATTAGTTGGGTATGGTGGCTCATGCCTGTAGTTCCAGCTACTTGGAAGGCTGAGGTAGAAGGATTGCTGATTGAGCCTATCGGGTCAAGGCTGCGGAAGCCATGAGCACGCCACTGCACTTCAGCCTGGGCGAAAGAGTGAGACTCCATTTCAAATAAATAAACAAATAATAAGATGTACAATTCAGGCCAGGCTCGGTGGCTCAGTCTGTAATCCCAGCACTTTGGGAGGCCGAGGCGAGTGGATTGCCTGAGCCCGGAGGTTCAAGACCTGCCCGAGCAACTTGGCAAGACCTCATCTCTACAATAAAAAAAAAATTAGCCAGCATGGTAGCATGGGCCTGTAGTTCCAGCTACTTGGAAGGCCGAGGAGGAAGGATTGCCAGAGCCCAGCAGGTTGAGGTTGCGGTGGCTGGGAGCATGCCACTGCACTCCAGTCTGGGCGACCAAGTGAGACTCCAACTCAAAAAAAAAAAATACAATTCAGTAGCTTTATGTATATTCACAGTTGTACAATCTTCACCACGGTTTTAGAACTGTTAAAGAAAAGACACAACAGAGTTAGACCCTAACAAAAAAAGAAAAGAAAAGAAAAACATAGCAGGTCCAAAATGGAGTCACTCATGCTAAGGTTCTGTGTCATGAAAGTAAAACCAGTGTTGTTTACTTACAAGATCTGATCTTCCAAGACATCAGAAGATGATAGTCAAATCCCACAAGATTACTTTCCTTATATTGCTTTCCTTATAAGGGTGTACACCCTTATAAGGAAAGTAATCTTGAAACGACCAACACACTAATGGTTCATGGTTCCTGCTTTCCTATACTTTTTCTGCCTATAAAACCCACCCATTCTGTCTAGCTCATCGGAGTTCCTTTCTGTGTTTTAGAACACATGCTATTCAGTTCAGGATTTACTAATAAAAGAAACCAATTAGATCTCTGAAACTAAATTTGTTGAAATTTTGTGGATGAAACATTTCCAATAACCCACAAAACCTATACCTGAGCTGGGCTCGGTGGCTCAGCCTGTAATCCCACGTCTTTGGGAGGCTGAGATGAGTGGATTGCCTGAGCCCGCAGGTTTGAGACCCGCCTGGGCAGTGAGACCTCATCTCTACAATAAATCAAAAAATCAGCTGGGTGTGGTAGCGCGTGCCTGTAATTCTAGCTACTAGGAAGGCTGAGGTGGAAGGATCGCCGGAGCCCAGCAGGTCGAGGCTGCGGTGGCCGGGAGTGACCGAGTGAGACTCCAACTCAAAAAAAAAAAGAAAGCCTATACCCATTAAGCAGTCATTTCTCATGTCCTCCCAACCCTCCCAACCTTAAGCAACCAGGAATCTACTTTCTGCCAGTATAGATGTGTCTATTCTGGACATTTTGTATAAATGAAATCATACAATATGTGGCCTTTTGTATCTGGCTCCTTTCACTTAGCATGTTTTCACTCTCTCTCTCTTTTTTTTGTTATAGCACACCTTATCTATTTCAAATGGACAAAAAATTAGTATCATTTACAGCATTATAAGATAAATTGCCTTTGATTGGGAGTTTCCTTTCCAGTACTTTGAGGACTATAATACGTACCTAGAAATTTACTACCATGGAAAATGAAGACTGCATGGAGAGGGTGCCACGGCTGGCTGGTACCCGCAGCACCTTGATGCCACTTTGCTAGCACTGATATGGCTCTGGGGTCCACCACTCCATTAGAACTATTAACCCCATTCATGTTAGTTTTTGTTACAGTTCTTACCAAGGGGAGTGCTTCTGGTATTCAGGTCCACATTCTATTTTAAGGCTGTATATTCGGTTTTCCTAAATTGTCCGAGCCCGTGGTGGCTGCCGTCTTGCATCACTGTCATTCGAAGGCCAGTCCTTTTTTCACCCCCCGCCTGCCCCGGGCCCGACATGTTTTCTTTTTCTTTTTCTTTTTTTTTTTTTTTTTTTCAGTCGGAGTCTCACTCTGTTGCCCAGACCAGAGTGCAGTGGCATGCTCCCGGCCAACGCAGCCTCGACCTGCTGGGTTTAGGAGACCCTTCCGCCTCAGCCTTCCAAGCAGCTGGAACTGCAGGCGCACACTACCACCCCAGCTAGTTTTTGTGATTTATTGTAGAGACGGGGTCTTGCCAAGTTGCCCAGGCTGATTTTGAATACCCAGGCTCTGGCAATCTTTTGGCCTTGACCTCCCAAACTGCTGGGATTACAGGCTGAGCCACCGTTGCCAGCCTCCCCGTGTGTTCTCAATGTTCATCCATTAATCAAGCTGTTAATTTCTTTTTCTTTTTTTTTTTTTTGAGTTGGAGTCTCATTCTGTCTCCCAGGCTGGGGTGCAATAACAGTCACGGCCACCATAGTCTCAACTTGCTGGGCTCAGGTGATCCTTCCACCTCAGCCTTCCAAGTAGCTAGAACTATAGACACACGCTATCACCCTGGCTAGTTTTTGTGATTTATTGTAGAGCAGTCTTGTCTAGTTGCCCAGGCTGGTCTCGAACCCCTGGACTCAGGTAATCCTCTTGCCCTCCACCACCCAAGTGCTGAGATTACAGGTGTGAGCCACCATGGCCAGCCCAGACACAGTTTTTTTAATGGACCCATTCCTCCATTAGACTCTAAGTTCTTGAGAACAAAGGTTGTATCTTGTTTGTGGTAGTGATGTGGGCATACCATAAATATTTATTAAATTAAATAATGAGAGCCAGGCTCAGTGGCTCAGCCTGTAATCCCACACCTTTGGGAGGTTGAGGTGAGTGGAT
>NW_007253720.1:715766-716379 GCF_000164805.1 Carlito syrichta | reverse complement strand
CCCAGAAGAGCTGCCTCCGAGTAGTTTTCTTCTCTCCGTTCTGATTCACCGGTGCGGTCCTAACCCTTCCCTGGTCAGTGCAGGTCACCGACATTTTTGTTATAGCACACCTTATCTATTTCAAATGGACAAAAAATTAGTATCATTTACAGCATTATAAGATAAATTGCCTTTGATTGGGAGTTTCCTTTCCAGTACTTTGAGGACTATAATACGTACCTAGAAATTTACTACCATGGAAAATGAAGACTGCATGGAGAGGGTGCCACGGCTGGCTGGTACCCGCAGCACCTTGATGCCACTTTGCTAGCACTGATATGGCTCTGGGGTCCACCACTCCATTAGAACTATTAACCCCATTCATGTTAGTTTTTGTTACAGTTCTTACCAAGGGGAGTGCTTCTGGTATTCAGGTCCACATTCTATTTTAAGGCTGTATATTCGGTTTTCCTAAATTGTCCGAGCCCGTGGTGGCTGCCGTCTTGCATCACTGTCATTCGAAGGCCAGTCCTTTTTTCACCCCCCGCCTGCCCCGGGCCCGACATGTTTTCTTTTTCTTTTTCTTTTTTTTTTTTTTTTTTTCTTTCGGAGTCTCACTCTGTTGCCCAGACCA
>NW_007253720.1:698495-715706 GCF_000164805.1 Carlito syrichta | reverse complement strand
CTCAAAAAAAAATTTTTTTTAAAGTGCCTTTATGGATCAGACAGATATGTACGATGTCAGTTCCACTGCAGACAAACTGGAGGGAGGTCCCAAAACCCCTTTCTGAAAGAGTCCTCTTTGCCCCTTGTTGGTTAAACCTAGACAGACTTGCCAGGCCAGGGATGACAATGCTATCTGTAAGTGCCTGAGATATACCCCGTGCCTGACAGACACACCCCAGCCAAAAGCAGCATTTTTGGATCCACCCATGCTGGCTCCTTTGTATCACTTGATAATTGGTTCAGGTGTCACCTCCTCAGAGGGATCTTCCCATGCACCTCAAAAACAGAAAGCCATCTAAGCAGTCCCTACAGCTTAGATGGCTGAGCTGGGCTGGGAAGATGCAATGTCCTACCTGCCTCCTTCCCACCAACAGAAGCACACTGGGTGACGGGTTCTCGTGAGCAGTAGGGCCACCATCTGAAGGGGGTTGGTCCTTTGGATTCATTGGTACCCCGTTTTTCCTCTGTTTTCAGCACCTAGTCTGCTGAAATGGTTGTGATTTTTACCCTGCCCCAGAACAAACAGAAGCGTGATTTGCTTCCTAGTGTTACTGCTAATTTCATGCACCATTATGTTTTGTATTCTCTTGTTTCCATGGGAACTTGCTCCCCCTCTGGGATGCTGGGGCACTGTGGCGAGCATGGGCCTTGATGTGTTGGCACGTGGGGGTTGGGGACGACCCAGATGACTTGGGAGAACTCATCCCTTGGCGACACTCACAATAGGCTTACTCTCCAGCAAGGGAAGTAAGTCACTCTTACCCAGCTCTCACTGGCACACCAATCACCGCTGAGCTCAGATAGCCTTGGCCGCCAGCGCAGCATGCCAGGCAGTCACCACTGAATTAGGACAATTTGGCAGTCCTGCCTGACTTATAATAATTGAGGAATTCAGTCAGGCTCGGTGGCTCAGCCTGTAATCCCGTGCCTTTGGGAGGCTGAGGTGAGTGGATTGCCTGAGCCCACAGGTTCGAGACCCGCCTGGGCAGCGAGACCTCATCACTACAATAAATCAAAAAATCAGCCGGGCGTGGTAGCGCGCGCCTGTAATTCCGGCTACTGGGAAGGCTGAGGCGGAAGGATCGCCGGAGCCCAGCAGGCGAGGCTGCGGTGGCTGGGAGCGGCCACTGCCCTTCAGTCTGGGTGACCGAGTGAGACTCCAACTCAAAAAAAATAAAAATAAAAATTGAGGAATTCATAAGACAAATTTATCCTCCAAACTGGATTCAACTACATTATCACTCTGATCATATCATGGTATCACTTGAAGCCCTATACAGAGTGATGTTTTGTGAATTTCTTCTAACAGCAAAAGTCTACAAAGGTGAGAGGACCCCTTGTTCTTTCAAGGGGAAAGAAAACCCCACTGAAAAAGTTTAAATGTTATTTAAGCATGGAGAAGTACAAAGAAGAAAACATTTGATTGCCCACATTCTTATTCCCCAGATTGCTCCTGTTGGGTATTAGATAATAATTATGACATTATGATACATTACAGTCTCGGCCTCCCAAAGTGCTGGGATTACAGTGAGCCACTGCACCCGGCAACTATTAGTTAGTAATAGTTTTTTTAGCCGGGCTCGGTGGCTCAGCCTGTAATCCCACGCTTTGGGAGGTTGAGCTGAGTGGATTGCCTGAGCCCGCAGGTTCGAGACCCGCCCTGGCAACTTGGTGAGACCTCATCTCTACAATAAATCAAAAAATTAGCCGGGTGTGGTAGCGCGTGCCTGTAGTTCCAGCTACTTGGAAGGCTGAGGCGGAAGGATTGCCGGAGCCCAGCAGGTCAGGACTGCGGTGGCCGTGAACGTGCCCCTGCACTCCAGCCTGGGTGACAGAGTGAGACTCCAACTCAAATAAATAAATAAATAAATAAATAAAAATAAATAGTTTTTACAAGTTCTTCCAGAAAAAGTATATGTATGTATATATATTCTTTGTGAAAATTTACCATCAAGGAGAAAAACAGGGAAGCATGCTCTATAGTATGCTCTGCATCTTGACTTTTTTTTCCTTCTTACTGAATAATACTTCTTGGCATTCTTTTTTATTTTGCAAGACAGGGTCTTGCTTTATCATCCAGGCTGGAGTACAGTGGTGTGATTATAGCTCACTACAGCCTCAAGCTCTTGGGATCAAGTAATCGTCCTGCCTCAGATGTCTTGGCATTCTTTCCTGATCTACCTCATTCATTCATTCATAGTTTTCCAACATTCGGTTGTGCCATGAGTTACTTAATCAGTACCCAATGAATAGTAAATCATCTTTGAAAGATTTCAGTGGGCCCCTCACCCACCACTATTCATCAATAAGGGAGGATTTCATGCCCCTATTTTATTCATTCATTCAAAATCCTGCAGCTCCAAAAAAGTATTGAGCATGGACCACAACATCTGGTAGATACAACTACAAAGCAAAGCCTCAGCAAAGCTGAGTGAGGGGGTTTGGTATGAATGAAGTAATTTGCAATGCACCAGAACTAAAATCCCTTGAAGGGTAAACACTGAACAGTGGAAGACGCAGCCATGTGATGAGGCCATGTGGCATTACCCTGAGTGACATCAATGCTGCATAGCTTCATACAGAGACTTCAGGCTAACAGTGTCTCCCAAAAACCTTACCGTACAAAAAGTGCTATACTGTATTTAGTTCTTGTTTTTATTTTTATTTTTTTGAGTCAGAGTCTCACTCTGTCGCCCAGGCTGGAGTGCAGCGGCACTCTCACAGCCAGCTCAGCCTTGACCTGCTGGGCTCAGGCAATCTTTCCGCTTCAGCCTTCCAAGTAGCCGGAACCACAGGTGTGCACCATCATGCCTGGCTAATTTTTTTATTTATTGTAGAGATGAGGTCTCACCATGTTGCCCAGGCCAGTCTCGAACCTGTGGGCTCAGACAATCCTCTCACTTCAGCCTCCCAAAGTGCTGGGATAATAGGTGTGAGCCACCACGCCCGGCTCTGTATTTAGTTCTTAATGGGTATATTTACCACAGCTGCTGAGTCTGTTGACCCAGCTATGTTTTCCTATTACCAAGCTGCCTTGATAGTAAGGCCATCTTATTTTATAATTTTATGATCTACCTCATTCATTTAATACATACACACACACACACACACACACACACACACACACACACACACATATATTAAAATTCTCCAAGGAAAAATACTTGTGCTTTGTCAAAATCTGATTCTGTCAGGAAATTGAGATCGTCAGTTCAAGGAATATTGAAACTAGCCTTGTTATTATTTTTGAGTTGAGGCCTCATTCTGTAGCCCAGGATAGAGTGCAGAGGCACAATCATGGCTCAGCTCAGTCTCCAATTCCTGGGCTCTGGTGATCCTCCGATCTCAGTTTCCTGAGCAGCTGGAACTACAGATGTGTACCATCACATCCACCTAATTTTTTTTTTTTTTGAGTTGGAGTCCCACTCCATTGCCCAGACTGGAGTGCGGTGGCCGCTCCCGGCCACCACAGTCTCGACCTGCTGGGCTCCGGCGATCCTTCCGCCTCAGCCTTCCAAGTAGCTGGAACTACAGGCGTGCGCTACCACGTCCGGCTAATTTTTTGATTTATTGTAGAGAGGAGGTCTCGCCAAGTTGCCTAGGTGGGTCTCGAACCCACGGGCTCAGGCAATCCACTCACCTCGGCCTCCCAAAGTGCTGGGATTACAGACTGAGCCACCAAGCCTGGCCCACCTAATTTTTTTTTTTTTTATTTTGGAGAGACAAGGTCTGCCTATGTTGCCCAGGCTAGTCTTGAACTCCTGGTCTCATGTGTTCCTTCTACCTCAACCTCCCAAAGTGCTGGGATTATAAGTGTGAGCCACTACACCCGGGTGAAAACTAGCCTTATTTGATTACTTGTTAGCTGTGTGTCCTGGGGCATATTATCTCCCCATCTTAATCCTGCAAAACGAAGATAATGATGTATACACCATAGAGTTATTGGTTTGATTAACTAGGACAATTTATGTATGCAGAAAAACATATACTGTATGTTCCCATGTATGTATTTAAATAGCTACTTCTATGTTTATCTGCAAAGAGAGTTCTGGGAAGATGTTTAACAAAATGTTAAGCCTGGTTTTCTCTGGGAGTGAGATTTCTAAAGATTTTTTTTTCTTCTTTTCCATATTGATTGGGTTTATTTGTTCTGTTTATACTATGATTAGGAGTGATTTTTGTTTTTAAAAAAATAAAGCCATTTATAATGTATATAAAGCCGGGCTTGCTGGCTCAGCCTGTAATCCCGCGCCTTTGGGAGGCTGAGGTGAATGAATTGCCTGAGCCCGCCTGGGCAACTTGGCGAGACCTCATCTCTACAATAAATCAAAAAATTAGCCTGGCATGGTAGAGCACGCCTGTAGTTCCAGCTACTTGGAAGGCTGAGGCGGAAGGATCACTGGAGCCCAGCAGGTCGAGGCTGCGGTGGCCGCTCCCGGCCACCACACTCTAGTCTGGGTGACAGAATGAGACTCCAACTCAAAAAAAATATATATATATAATGTATATAAAGACAATCACAGGCTGGTCATGGTGGCTCAAGCCTGTAATCCCAGCACTTTGGAAGGCCGAGGAGAGAGGATTGCCTGAGTTCAAGGTTTTAAGACCAGCCTGGGCAACTTGGCGAGACCTCATTTCTACAATAAATCAAAAAATTAGCCAGGTGCCTGTAGTTCCAGCTACTTTGAAGGCTGAGGCAGAAAGATCACCTGAGCCCAGCAGAAAGAGACTGTGGAGGCTGTGAGTGTGCCACTGCCCTCCAGCCTGGGCGACAGAGTGAGACCTCAACTCCAAAAAAAAAAAAAAAAAAAGACAGCTCATTTGATTCTAGAAAAATCACCATTGAACTATACTTTAAGACCCACCAAAGCTCGAATCAGATAGTCTTGGCTTTGAATTGCAGTCCTCCATCTTTGTTTTTTTCCTCCCCACATCTTTTTAGATGCTACACTTTGAGAGAAACATTTTACAACTTGTAGCCTTGGTTTCTCCTCTGTAAAATAAAATGCTTTCTCCTCTATCCAAAACCCAAATCCTCTTTTTTTTTTTTTTTTAAGTCAGAATGTCACTCTGTCACCTAGGCTGTAGTAACATAGTGGCACACTGAAAACCACTGCAGCCTTGACCTGCTGGGCTCAGGTGATTCTCCCACCTCAGCCTTCCAAGTAGCTGGAACTACAGGCGCACGCTACCATGACTGACTAATTTTTTATTTATTATTATTATTATTTTTTTAGTTGGAGTTTTACTCTGTGTGCCCAGGCTGGAATGCAGTGATACACTCACGGCCACCACAGCCTCAACCTGCTGGGTTCAGGCGATCCTTCCACTTCAGCCTTCCAAGTGGCTGGAACTACAGGCATGCGCCACCATGCCCAGCTAATTTTTTGTTTTATTGTAGAGATGAGGTCTTGCCAAGTTGCCCAGGCTGGTCTCGAACCCATGAGCTCAGTCAGTCCTCTCACCTTGGCCTCCCAAAGTTCTGGGATTATAGGTGTGAGCCACCACGCCCAGACTAAAAAAATGTTTTTTTTGAGTCTGGTCTTGCTATGTTACCCAAGCTTGTCTCAAACTCCTGGGCTCAATTGATACTCCAACCTCAGCCTCCTGAGTAGGTGAGATTACAGGTGTGTACCACTGAGTTGGGCCCTGGTTACTTCCTAAGGTCCCGGATATAATATCATAATCTAGACATGGCCAACACAGCTAGCTAACTCTCTATGCAATATATTCTTCTCTTTCTTTTCACCAACAAAACTTGGATTGTATGCAGAGTTGTAAAGTTCCTAATTAAAAATACTCTCCTCCCAGATTTAGTTGCAGCTTGGGGTGGTCATGGTACTGTCTGACCAATGAGATATAAGCAGTATGCTTATGTAAGGGGCTTCGAAGAAAATTGCTCTATTCATCAGAAGGGAGAGATTCAGATGATACACACTCTTTGAATTTCACTCTTGCCTCATTCCTGTCTGAAGAAAGAAAAAGACTCCTGGAGTGGCCCCAGTCATCTTTGCAGGTGTGAGTATAGGAGCCCCATGTTAAGAATGACTGGGTAAGCTGGGCGCAGCTGGACTCAGCCTGTGACCCCAGCACTTTGAGAGGCCGAGGTAAGAGGATTGCCTGAGCCCAGGGGTTCGAGGCCAGCCTGGGCAACTTGGTGAGACCTTGTCTCCACAATAAATCAAAATGTTAGCTGGGTGTGGTGGCACACACCTGTGGTCCTAACTACTCAGGAGGCTGAGGCGTAAGGATCCCTTGAGCCCATCAGATCGAGGCTGTGGTAGCCATGAGTGTGCCACTGCACTCCAGCCTGAATGACAGAGTGAGACTTCGACTCCAAAAAAAAAAAAAAGAAAGAAGACAGGGCAGTAAAGCAGAAGAAACCAGTTCCTTGATGGCTTCATGAGAATGCTGTACAAATTCTAGACCACATACCCGAGACTTCTTGTTACATGATAAATATAAGCCCTTAATAGGTTAATAGGTTAACCCACTGTTGTTAGGATTCAGTTACATGTAGCCAAACACAGTCCTGAATGACCACACTACCTTGAAAGGTTGCTGTGAGGATTTGGTAAAGATAATGTTTGTCAAGCACTAAGCTCAGTGCCTGGAACACGGGCACAGTTTAACAAATATTTATTGATGAATTCCAATTTTTTTCCTCATAAAAGAGAATTAGGAATTGAAAATCTGTCACAGAATACAAACTATAAAAGAAAGTTGGAAACTTTATTTGTCAAGGTCTTAGTATAATGCTCAGCACACAAGAAGTACTTTATAAGTATTTGATAAATAAATACAATCCTAGGCTGGGTACGGTGGCTCATGCCTGTAATCGCAGCAGTTTGAGAGGTTGCTTGAGCCCAGGAGTTTGAGACCAGCCTAGGTAACACAGCAAGACCTCATCTCTACAAATAATAATAATAATAAAAAAATTAGCCAGGCATGGTGGTGCACACATGGTCCTAGCAACTCAGGAGGCTGAGGTGGAAGGATTGCCTGAGCCCAGGAGGTCAAGGCTGCAGTGAGCTGTGATTGTGCCACTGCACTCCAGTCTGGGACAGAATGAGATACTGACTCAAAAACAAGAAAAAATAATAAAAATTTTTAAAAAATGAATACAATCCTAACAAATGTTTACTGAATGCCTACAATGCATCAGGCATTGTTGTAGAGGCTAGGACCAAAACCATGAACAGGACAGTGTTCCTGCTCTTAGAGTACTTTCATTTAGAAAGAGTGGGAGGAGGTAAACAGTAAGCAAATAAATGAATAAACAATAATTTGTCAAGAAAATAAGGAAGACAATGTGACAGAGATGCCAGACCTTGAGTGGGATATGGAGGAAAGGCCTCCTGAAGATGGTGATATCTGAGCACTACAAAACTCTTGACTACAATGACTCCTTCCAATACCATCAGTCATTCCTCTCATTCCTCTGTCCCCAGATACTGAGACACTCAACTGTGGCACAACTTTTTTTTTTTGAGTTGGAGTCTCACTCTGTCGCCCAGACTGGAGTGCAGTGGCTGCTCCCGGCCACCGCAGCCTCCACCTGCTGGGCTCCAGCGATCCTTCCGCCTCAGCCTTCCGAGTAGCTGGAACTACAGGTATGCGCTACCACGCCTGGCTAATTTTTGATTTATTGTAGAGATGAGGTCTCGCCAAGTTGCCCAGGCGGGTCTTGAACCTTCGGGCTCAGGCAATCCACTCACCTCAGCCTTCCAAAGGCGTGGGATTACAGGCTGAGCTACCGAGGCCGGCTTCTGGCACAACTTCTGATGGTTCCGGCCCTCCTTCAAATGCCTACCTGAGAAAGTTCATAGCTGCCAAAAGAATTTACTGTTCCATGGGACTTGACTGTAGGCCCTGATCTCCCTTTTCTTAGAGCATTTACTTAAGAAAGATTGCAAGCCAGGCTCGGTGGCTCAGCCTGTAATCCCGCACCTTTGGGAGGCTGAGGTGAATGGACTGCCTGAGTCCGTGAGTTCAAGACTCGCCTGCGCAACTTGGCGAGACCTCATCTCTACAATAAATCAAAAAATTAGCCGGGTGTGGTAGCGCACGCCTGTAGTTCCGGCTACTTGGAAGGCTGAGGCGGAGGGATCGCCGGAGCCCAGCAGGTCGAGGCTGCGGTGGCCGGGAGCGGCCACTGCACTCCAGTCTGGGCGACAGAGTGAGACTCCAACTCAAAAAAAAAAAAAAAGCTTGCAAATACACCTGGGAGCGGTGACTCACAGCTGTAATCCCAGCACTTTGGGAGGTGGAGGAGAGAGGATTGCCTGAGCCCACGGGTTCAGAACCAGCCTGGGCAATACGGCGAGACCTCATTTCTGCAATAAATTTTAAAAATTAGTTGGGCGTGGTGGTGCATGCCTGTAATTCCAGGTACTTGGAAGGCTGACGCAGAAAGATTGCTTGGAGCCCAGAAGGCTGAGGATGCAGTGGCCATGAGCGTGCCACTGCACTCCAGCCTGGGTGACAGAGTGAGACTCTGACTCAAATAAATAAATAGATAAATAAAATTTTAAAAATAAAGATAGAAGCATGTAAATGCCAGGTAACAAACCCAGGTAGCCTAGTGGTATAGACCAAGCCCCCTTAATATTCACTAGTATGTTTCCTTTAGCACATCCCAGCATTTAAAAGGCAGGACCCCTGCCTTTTATTTTGGTGGAGTTGAGCACAGATGACACTAAAGTCTCTTTCCCCTGCTCCAGTAGTCCCGAATAAAATCTGTCTTATCACCTTTAACAAGCATCAGGCTGTTGACACATGGAAAGTAAGACTGGATTCCTTAAAAGGAGCCAACTCCATGAGGCTCTAGGGAAAGAATACTGCAGGCATACATAGGGCGGCTCCTCAAAGGCTCCAAGGAAGCTAGGAGTTGGCTGCTATAGAGGAATTGTCTTCCTGAAAGGCTTGCATTTGCAGCCACAGAGGAATGTGTGTGCAGGGAAAAATTCACCTTTGTGTGGCCGGCAGCTTATACAATTTGGGTTGTTCTTTTTATTTTTTTTGAGTTGGAGTCTCACTGTTGCCCAGGCTGGTGTGCGCACAGTCATGGCCACTGAAGCCTTGACCTGCTGGGCTCAGGTGATCCTTCCGCCTCAGCCTTCCAAGTAGCGGAATTACAGGTGCGGGCCACCTTGCCCAGCTAAGGTTTCTTTTTTTTAATTTTTTTTTATTTTTATTTTTTGAGTTGGAGTCTCACTCTGTTGCCCAGACTGGAGTGCAGTGGCCCAGCTAAGGTTTTCTTTTTTTTTAATTTATTTTTATTTTTATTTTTTGAGTTGGAATCTCACTCTGTTGCCCAGACTGGAGTGCAGTGGCCGCTCCCAGCCACCGCAGCCTTGACCTGCTGGGCTCCGGCGATCCTTCCGCCTCAGCCTTCCAAGTAGCTGGAACTACAGACACACGCTACCACACCCGGCTAATTTTTTTTTTTATTGTAATGACAAGGTCTTACCAAGTTGCCCAGGTTGGTCTTGAATCCCTGGACTCAGGCAGTCATCTCATCTCTCCTCCCAAAGTGCTGGGATTACAGGTGTGAGCCACTGCACCAAGCAGGCTGTTCTCTTTTAGGCAAAGAATGCAAAACTGCAAATGCAAATGAGTTTTAGAAGGGACATTTACAGTGTGTGGCCCTGAAGCTTAAGCTTCTCGAACTTCATGGAAAATCGACTTCTGTTTAAACTTGAGCTGATAAAGAAAACCAGATTTGAAGTACAAGTTATTCAGACTCTTTTAGTAGCCAGAAACCCATCTGTGTTAGACTGAGTGAAAAAAGTTGACATTTGTAACAAGGATTCAGAGAATCTCACAGGATCCAAGGCTGAGAATTTAGCTGGGCCAAATACATATTGCACCCAGAGACTCAGACTCCAGCAAGACACTCCGACTTTCCTCTCTGCCTCTCTAAACCTGAGTGTGCAATTTGTGCTTCTCTTTCGCTTTGCAGATTGCCTCTCTCTGCTTTTCAGACCCATGGCCACCTAGAGTACTTCAGTTTACAGCTCCAACCACCAGTTCCCAGTTCAAATTCCCGGGAAACACTCTGATTGACAGCCTTGAGTCACATGTCATAAAACAACACCATGGCAACAAGGAGGCCACTCAACCCAGGGATCAGGACAAAGGCAGTCATTTGAAACAGAGGAACCATTGTGCTCCCAGGAATAAACCCAAGAGGTATCTGCCTCACCTATTAGCCCCTGGTTGCAGATCAGCTCTGCACAAAAGAAATATAATGCAAGCCATAAGTGTGGGCCATATACTGCATTTTAAATTGTCTAGCAGACACGTTGAAAAAATACAAAAAAGGCGAGGCACAGTGACTCACACCTATAATCCCAGCACTTTGGGAGGCCGAGGCGAAAGGATTGCTTGAGCCTGGGAGTTCAACACCTGCTGTGCAACACAGCAAGACCTTTTCTCTACAAAAAGTAAAAATAAAAAATTAGCCGAGTGTGGTGACATGCACCTGTAGTTCCAGCTACTCGGGAGCCTGAGAAGGATCACCCAAGCCCAGGAAGTTGAGGCTGCAGTGAGCTGTGATCGCGCCACTGCACTCCAGCAGAGTAAGACCCCGACAAAAAAAAGTACAAAGAAACCCAAAACAGGTGAGATTAAGTTTAATAACTGGTTTTATTTAACCCAACATAAACAAAATACTATGACTTTAACATGTATTCGATACAAAGATATCTTACATTCTTTTTTACATACTGTCTTCACCTCAACTGGGATGAGGCACAGTGGATGTGCAGGTTCAGCTGTCTTGGCTGAGATCTGGTTGGTGCTGCTGTCTGTGTAAATCACAGCAGGCCCAGGTCTGTAGTGATCAAACAAAACTCAGAGCTCTTGCCCGATGCAGTTGCCACTGTTGTGCATCTGCTCTTGGGCTCAGAGAAGTGTGCAGGATTAATCATCACTGGCTTTCACAGTGCACACCGCAAAAGCACATTCGCTGCCAAACTGCAATTACAGAGCTCTTTCTTTGGTGAACACAGAGTGAATATCTTTGTACTTCCTTTATTCCAGAAATGAAATTAAACACACACACACACAAACACACACACACACACACACGCACACACACACACACACACATGCCCACAGACCTACAGAAGCCTGCAACTCCATCAGCAAATTGTTCAGGCTTGGCAGGAAGGTCATTAGACTGATTTTATATGGAGGCCATAAAGCATCAGGAAAACAGATAAATGCCAAAATCCTGGTTGCTCAGCTGGACTGCCCTCAGCCTCTCAAAGGCAATAATTACATTTCTCCAAAGTGTGTCGGCTTTCTCTTCCATTTGCTGTATCCAGGTAAATAAGTTCTACAAAGCACACTCCTTTTGAGACAGGGTAGCTAGCACAGGTTAGACATAGATAGATACATTTCCCGTAGGTAGGTTTCAGGAAGCATTCAGACGTCTTTTTTTTTTTTTTTGAATTAGAGTCTCACTCTGTCGCCCAGACGAGTGCAGTGGCACACTCCCGGCCACTGCAGCCTCGACTTGCTGGGTTCCAGCGATCCTTCCGCCTCAGCCTTCCAAGTAGCCAGAATTACAGGCGCATGCTACCATGCCCGGCTAATTTTTTTGATTTATTGTAAAGATAAGGTCTCACCAAGTTGCCCAGGCGGATCTCAAACCCGTGGGCTCAGGCAATTCACTCAACTCGGCCTCCCAAAGCGTGGGATTACAGGCTGAGCCACCGAGCCCGGCCAGCATTTTTATTTTATCTTATTTTATTATTCATTTTGTTTTATTTTATTTTATTTATTTTTTATCTTTTATTTTTTTGAGTTGGAGTCTCACTCTATCACCCAGACTGGAGTGCAGTGGCCGCTCGTGGCCACCGCAGCCTCACCTGCTGGGCTCCGGCGATCCTTCTGCCTCAGACTTTCAAGTAGCTGGAACTACAGGCACGCGCTGCCACGCCTGGCTAATTTTTTTTTTATTTATTGTAGAGATGAGGTCTCGCCAAGTTGCCCAGGCAGGTCTCGAACCCGTGGGCTCAGGCAATCCACTCAACTCAGCCTCCCAAATCACGGGATTACAGGCTGAACCACCGAACCAGGCTCAGGCATTTTTAAAATTACATTTTACTGCAGGCTAAACTAACAGCCTACCCTACCCCGTCAGCCAACCAAAAGAAAATTCTGCCAGGCACAGTGACTCACATCTGTAATTCCAGCACTTTGGGATGCCCAGGCGAGAGAATTGCCTGAGCTCAGGGATTCGAGACCAGCCTAGGCAACTTGGTGAGACCCTATCTCTACAATAAGTCAAGAAAAATTATCGGGATGTGGTGGTATGTGCCTGTGGTTCAAGCTAATGGTAGGCTGAGGCAGAAGGATTGTCTGAGCCAAGCAGGTTGAGGGCACCGTGGCCGTGAGCGTGCCACTGCACTCCAGCCTGGGTTACAGTGAGATTCTGACTCAAAAAAAAAAAAAAATTATCATATTTAAGAATAGGATAGCCCAACCTTTCAGCTCATAATCACTAAAAAATCCTTCAGTTTCCCTGTTGAAGATGAAAGGCTTATCCTTACCTCTTAGCTGATCGAGACCATAGAAAGAATAATAAGACCATCCTCATTAGCTCTGCGTGGTGGCTTGAGCCTGTAGTTCCAGCTACTTGGAAGGTTGAGGTGGAAGGATCGCCTGAGCCCAGCAGGTTGAGGCTGCAGTGGCCATGAGAATGCCACTACACTCCAGCCTGGACGACAGTGAGACTGACAAAAAAAAGTCCACCCCTCCTCTCATCAGAGGCAGAGAGAACAGCCATTACCTGTGCTCCACCCTCATTATCATATCAATAACTAGGTATCTATATCTGGTTCATAGTTGAGAAGAAAAGCAAGTTTTTCTTTTTGAGAAACTCGCCCATGGCCCGTCTTTCTGCCATGAAGCTTCCTTTTTCCTTCTCCTCACTAAAAAACTCTTGTTTTAAAACTTTGCTGGCTGCTCTACAGTTCTTTTAGGGATGAGCCAAAGAATCCATGAGTTTTGCACCCCACCCCACCTGGCATCACCTTCTCATTATATACTCATATTTTCCTTCAAGCTTGACAACATGGATGTACACAAGTCAGACTTGCTCCATCTCACTTTGAGTCTGGTTTCTAGTCTGTCTATAGATTTTTCAGGTGAGTTTTGTTGAAAAGATCACATGTAATTGGTTTAGAATTCTCTTATTTTTCCTTCTGGAGCCGATTTGTAATGGTTGCCTATTATTTGATAGCTACTACTATAGCGAGAACGCAGAGAGGCCGGGACACTGAGGCTATTTTAGGAAGTAGCAGATTCATTTATTAGCGCCAGCGCGACTCAGCGGGCTAATGCTCCCAGGCTGAGCAACCCGGGGAGGGAGGAGAGGGGTCTTGTACCTTAGTTCAGGTAAGGGAGGGGTTATACATCTTCTTTGAGCGATTATACATCTTCTTTGGAATCTACAAGGCTATACTCAACAAAATAAGATTTTTAAAGAACAAACGGTCCCCAGGATATGCATAGCAAGCAGGAGTTGTATTCCGATGACTTCACCAAGAGTGAATTGGCCACTATTTTGCATCTCCAAGAAAACCATCCTCGGCTATTTGTTTCTCTCTTTTTTTTTTTGAATTGGAGTCTCACTCTGTCGCCCAGACTGGAGTGCAGTGGCACACTCCTGGCCACTGCAGCCTTGACCCGCTGGGCTCTGGTGATCCTTCCACCTTAGCCTTCCAAGTAGCTGGAATTACAGGCACGTGCTACCATGCCCAGCTAATTTTTGACTTATTATAGAGATGAGGTGTCGCCACATTGCCCGGCTGGGTCTCAAACCCGCGGGTTCAGGCAATTCACTCACCTCAGTCTCCCAAAGTGAGATTACAAGCTAAGCTACTGAGCCCAGCCTATTTGGTTTTCTTTTTTTTTTTTTGAGTTGGGGTCTCACTCTGTTACCCAGACTGGAGTGCAGTGGCCGCTCCCGGCCACCGCAGCCTCGACCTGCTGGGCTCCAGCGATCCTTCCGCCTCAGCCTTCCAAGTAGCTGGAACTACAGGCGCACACTACCACGCCCGGCTCATTTTTATTTTATTGTGGAGATGAGGTCTTGCCAAGTTGCCCAGGCGGGTCCCGAACCCACGGGCTCAGGCAATCCACTCACCTCAGCCTCTCAAAAGCGTAGGATTACAGGCTGAGCCACCGAGCCCCGCCTATTTGGTTTTCTTAAGCAAAACCTGTCTGGCTGGTTTTTGGAGTTTGCCGATTGATTTTCAAAAGGAATACTTTTAACTGTTATCAGCCTCCTTCTGCCACACTACATGGCAAACACTTATTGGCATCATTACAAGTAATTACAAACATTTTGTCACTTAATTCTTGCAAGAATGCCATAGGTAAGTATTGTTAACACCCCCATATTCCAGAGAAGGAAACTGGCCTTCAAGAAAGATGAAGTAATTTGCCCAAAGTTACATAGCTACTAAGCAACAAAATAAAAATCTGAATGCACATTGCCTGACTCCAAGGCCTTACTTGCTGAGATCCGCATGCAAACTGGAATCATTTCTGACATATAACGTCATCAAACTTCATCTCAAAGGGCTAGAGAGCTCCTTGGAGCAGGGTGTCTGGGGAGAGAGGGTAGTGGGAATAAGGTCACCAGTGAGCAGGGTGGAAGCTGGTGCCATGGGGCCCCTCTTGTGTCAGGAAAATCGAGACAGATGTGCAAGAGCCTGGGAGGGAGGCTGCTGACCAGCCCTGGCACAGAAGACTGGCCTCCAGTCAGCAGCCTTGATATGCACGCTCTGACCTCACTCCACAGCCTGAAGAGAGCCACCTGGCTTTCAGTAATGTAGAGATAATGGCTCCACCAGGCCTCCCAGAGGGCCTATTTGGATTAACTAGTTAATGGTTATGTACTAGTTTGAATAGGCAAAGGGCCCAATAAAATCTCTACTCAGGCCTTTTTAGCACAGAACAAAGCCCCTGTGGATTATACATGTTAAAGGAAGATCAAGCCCTCTTGAGTTTTATTGTTTTAATTGAGCCATTTGGAAGCACTAGGCCAGACAAGAAAAGGATAGCATGCATACCATTAATCAGTCCACTTGCCGCTGAGAGACATCAGTCATGATCTTAGAATGTGAATATAATCTTGGTAACCTCAGATGGAGGGCAGGCATTAAATAAATATTTGTTGAATAAACAAATGCAAGAATTCAACATTTACTCAGGCACCTACTATGTGCCACACAGTGGATTACAAATAACAAGCTTTTTTTTTTTTTTTAAGTCGGAGTCTCACTTTGACACCCGGGCTGGAATGCAGTGACATGCTCACAGCTGCCTTGACCTGCTGAGTTCAGGCGATCCTTCCACCTCAGCCTTCCAAGTAGCTGCAACTAAAGGTGCATGCCACCACACCCAGCTAATTATTTGATTTACTGTAGAGGTGAGGACTGCCAAGTTGCCCAGGCTGGTCTCAAACTCCTGGGCTCAGGCAAACCTTTCACCTCTGCCTCTCAAAGTACTGGAATTACAGGCATGAGCCTCTGTGCTCTGCCCAAATATCAAGCTTTATTTTATTTTATTATTATTATTATTATTTTGAGTAGGAATCTCGCTCTGTCGCTCAGGCTGGAGTGCGGTAGCACACTCACGGCCACTGCAGCCTCAGGTAATCCTTCTGCCTCAGTCTTCCAAGTAGCTAGAACCACAGGTATGCACCACTACGTTCAGCTAATTTTTTAATTTAATGTAGAGACAAGGCCCTGACAAGTTGCCCAGGCTGGTCTTGAACCCCTGGATGCAGGCAATCCTCTTGCCCCCGCCTCCCAAAGTGCTGGGATTACAGGTGTGAGCCATCACGCCCAGCTTTTAAAGCCACCTTTCTTTCTTTCTTTTTTTTTTTTTGTCGGAGTCTTGAATATTAATGTATTTAACGTACATATAAAGACTATATAGTCTCTCTCTTTTTTTTTGAGTTGGGGGTCTCACTTTGCTGCCTAGGCTGGAATGTAGTGGCATGCTCACGGTCACCACAACCTTGACCTGCTGGGTTAGGCAATCCTTCCACCTCGACCTTCCAAGTAGCTGGAACTACAAGCATGCGCCACCAAACCTGGCTAATTTTTTGATTTATTGTAGGGATGAGGTCTCGCTAAATTACCCAGGCTGGTCTTGAACCCCTGGGCTCATGTAATCCTCTCACCTCGGCCTCCCACAGTGCTGAGATTATAGGCACAAACTACCATGCCCAGCCGAAAAGCCGCCTTTCTGATGGAAATATTTTGCCTGGAGATTGGAAATGTTATCATATACTCTGAATGTGGATTTCTCCACCAGTCCATGCACAAGCAGCAATAGAGCAAACTATCAAATTATGGAACAATCCTGCTTGGTATCAAACTGTCAAACAAAGGAAAGATAAATGGAAGCTCTGACAATAGCTCTCTTGGCAGGATGATCCCAGAAGACAGCAACCTTCATTTGCCAAATACAGGCTAAATAGCAGCATTTCAGGATTTATTTTTATTGTAAATAGAAAATTTATACAGAGTATTTCCATCTTTAAAGGACCACATCTCTGCAAATTCCCACAGGGCAAAAGTAAACAAATTCTCAGTTGGAGGTGAAAATGATATCTCAATCACATACCCTCAACTCTTAACTGGAAAAAATGTGAAATGTGCAGTTTCCATAGAAATAACCAGGCAATTGTCCTGCAGTCTTTTAAAAAAAATGGTTAGACCCTGTTAGTCATTTAATGCTTTAACCTCTTGTGAGATAAGCACAAAAGAAGTCATTGCCAGGCTATGGTATTTTCTCAGACCATAATTTATTCATTCACTCTTCTAGTCATTCAGTTAAAATAAATTGAGGGCCAACTATATGCCAGGCACTTTTCTAGGCATCAGTGAAGCATGAATAAAACAAAGATTATCAGCCAGGCTCGGTGGCTCAGCCTGTAATCCGGCGCCTTGGGAGGCTGAGGTGAGTGGATTGCCTGAGCCCTGCCTGGGCAACTTGGCGAGATCTCCTCTCTACAATAAATAAAAAAATTAGCCGGGTGTGGTAGCGCACGCCTATAGTTCCAGCTACTTGGAAGGCCGAGGCGGAAGGATTGCCAGAGCCCAGCAGGTCGAGGCTGCGGTGGCAGGGAGCGGCCACT
>NW_007253720.1:696711-697918 GCF_000164805.1 Carlito syrichta | reverse complement strand
TTTTTTTTTTTTTTTTTTAAAGATGCGGGTTACAATTCAAGATTAGGTATACGAATGGTCATTGTACAGGTAAAGTTTGGGCCTCACTTTGGTCCCTACTTCACCTGGTTTGAGATTAAATATCCTTATTGATGAAGTGTGTGCCCCCTCCCACAGTTTCCCACTACCGCTAATCCCTTTCTTATAGTATTATGATAATTGTTCAGGGTCCGCTTATGAGTAAGAACACGTGGTACCGATTCAGATTTTTCAGGTCAGCCTGGGCTTCCAGAGTGTCAGCTCAATGGGTCCTCCAGCCAAGCCCCAGAGAGGGTCGTTTCCAGGGGCTGGTAAACCTAGCCCCGAAGTGTCAGCTCTAATGGGCTGGGATGGCAAGCCAAGCCCTGAGAGTGTTGCTGGTTCAGTGGGCTGGCAAGCCTAGCCCCCGGAGTGTCTCAGCTTCGGAGTCTCGCCTCCTTCCAACAGGTCTCCTGGTTCAGCCGGCAACGATGGCTGGCAAGCCAGCCTCTGGGGTGCACGTCTGTTCTGCTCTGATGATCTTCTGCAGCTCTTCAGGTTGAGGATGCGGTCTCAAACTCAGAAAGGGAGAAAGCAAGATTTATTGGGAGGACAGAAGATCGCCCACCCATAAGAGTCGCCGATTTGGAGCTGAAACCTGGTGCTTATATAGACCTAAGACCAAGCCAATTGGCTAGCACTCGCTGTGAGCTGATTGGTCTGCACTTAGCTGTTCTGATTGGTCAGTATTAAGGGCCAATTGGCAGGGTAGGGGCCTAATGGTGAGCTGATTGGTTGCTTTTCAATCCCAGCAGTGAGTACTTAAGCTCTATCTTGAGCGGCTGGCAGGGAACGTGTTTACCAAGGCTGAGCCTGAGAGGTGTGCTAGGAATTGCTACATTGTTAACAGACGACCCTCCTGTCTGTCTGCCTAGACTTTCTCTAGTTATCTCCTGTCTCACTACTCAGTTCTTTGTTTCTAGGATAGATCACTGAGTATTATAGACTCTAAGTCCATCCAAGTTGCTGTGAAGTTCATAATTTTGTCCTTCTTTATAGCTGCTTAATATTGAATTGTGCTGGGCTGGGTGACTCAGCCTGTAATCCCGCGCCTTTGGGAGGCTGAGGTGAGTGGATTGCCTGAGTCCGCGGGTTCGAGACCCGCCTGGGCAACATGGCGAGACCTCATCTCTACAATAACTCAAAAATC
>NW_007253720.1:686915-696691 GCF_000164805.1 Carlito syrichta | reverse complement strand
AGTTCTATGTTTTTGCAATTGTGAATAATACTGCAATAAACATGTGTGTGCAGGTATCTTTCTCATAGAGTGATTTGAGTTCCGCCAGGTATATTCCCAGAATGGGGATTACTGGGTCATATGGAAGATTCATTCTTTTTTTTCTTTTCTTTTTCTTTTTTTTTTTGAGTTGGAGTCTCCCTCTGTTGCCCAGACTGGAGTGCAGTGGCCGCTCCCGGCCACCGCAGCCTCGACCTGCTGGGCTCCGGCGATCCTTCCGCCTCAGCCTTCCAAGTAGCTGGAACTATTCTTTTTTTTTTGAACTGAAGTCTCACTCTGTTGCCCAGGTTGGAGTGCAGTGGCATGCACCACCACACCCAGCTCATTTTTCTTTATTGTAGAGATGAGGTCTCACCAAGTTACCCGGGCTGGTCTCAAAGCCGTGGGCTCAGGCAATCCTCTTGTCTCAGCCTCCCAAGGTCCTGGGATTACAGGCATGAGCCAATGTGCCTGTCCTGATTCATTCTTACCACAAATATTCACTGAGTAGCTACTGGGCTACTTTGTAGCAACACAAATGTGTATGAAAATAAGCATCACACTTTCCTGCAGGCATCTTTCCTGCAGGAAATGTAGGAAAGTAAGAAGACTTTCCCCTCCAGCCTCCTAGGTTCAGTGGCTGGGGCTTCAGAATCAAATTGATAAAAGATAAACAAGAGGAGAACAAGCAAGTGTATTAGCACATGCATTGCAGACATGCATGTGAGCACTCAGTGATGAGCAATTCAAATGGGTGGAATTTGAACTTATTTAGCATCATTTTTTTTTTTGAGTTGGAGTCTCACTGTCACCCAGGCTGGAGTGCAGTGGCATGCTCATGGTCACCACAGCCTTGACCTGTTGGGCTCAGGCAATCATTCCACCTCAGTCTTCCACGTGCACCACCACACCTGGCTAATTTTTTGATTTATTGTAAGGATGAGGTCTCTCCAAGTTGCCCAGGCTGGTCTTGAACTCCTGGGCTCAGGCAATCCTCTCGCCTCCACCTCCCAAAGTGCTTGGATTACAGGTGTGAGCCACCAGGCCCAGCCTTATGTAGCATCATAATGAAAGAACAATAAATTTCAGTAAGTGACAAGACAAAGGAAAAGGACTGATTTTCTAGAAAATTGTGGGAAGGTAAGTATATGGGGTAACTAATGGTAGACAAGGGCTACTTAGTAAGGCTTGTTACAGAGATTCCTCTGATGCAGTCTCCAGGCTGATAAGAGTCTAGAGTTGACTGGGCACAATGGCTCATGCCTGTAATCCCAGCACTTTGGGAGGCAGAAGCAAGAGGACAGTTTAAGCCCAGGGGTTCAGATCAGCCTGAGCAACTTGGTGAGACCTTGTCTCTGCAATAAATCAAAAAATTAAGCCAGGCTCGGTGACTCAGTCTGTAATCCCGTGCTTTGGGAGGCTGAGGTGAGTGGATTGCCTGAGCCCGCGGGTTCGAGACCCGCCTGGGCAATTTGGCAAGACCTCATCTCTACAATAAATCAAAAATTAGCTGGGCGCGGTAGTGCGCGCCTGTAGTTCCAGCTACTTGGAAGGCTGAGGCAGAAGGATCGCCGGAGCCCAGCAGGTCGAGGCTGTGGTGGCCAGGAGCGGCCACTGCACTCCAGTCTGGGCAACAGAGTGAGACTCCAACTGAAAAAAAAAAAAAATTAGTCAGGCGTGGTGGCACATGCCTGTAATTCCAGCTATTTGGAAGGCTGAGGTGGAAGGATCACCTGAGCCCAGCAGGTCGAGGCTGCAGCAGGCATAAGCGGTGTGCCACTGCACTCCAGCCTGGGCGACAGAGTGAGACTCCAGCTCAAAAAAAAGAAAAGAAAAGAAAATTTGAAATGTTTTATGTTACTTAATTTAAAATAAGTACCTCAAAAATTTTTTAAAATTGGTCCACCAGTTAAAGGGCCCTTTTCTAACTTAGGAGGGATGTAATTAGGGGAAGGTCCCAGGTCCCTAAGTCCTGGGGCCACTGCTAATCTTGACACACAAGGTTACTGTCTTAGGGAGTGACAGTCTCTCCAAATGCACATCGAAATGCCCCTTTTGGTGACCCAGAAATCAGCTTATTCTGTGACAGAGTCTCTCTGTAGGCCTCTCATCCCTGAGTTTCCTTTCAGAATTTTTAGGCTAATGGAACACTAATATATTATTTTACACAGGAGTGAAGATTTCCAAATGTAGCTGAGAAAGCTTCCTGTGCTTGCCTGACCAGAAAATATTATCTTAGACACATACACCCAGCCACTCTGACTCCTTGGAGGATGAGCCAGGACCTAAATAAATACACATGAATAAATAATATACCCTGCTGTGAATGAGATGGAGCCTCTACTTATGTCATGTTCCAGTTTAAGAACCATAAACCACCCTCCTTGAGAGTGTATATGTGCACACACACACACACACACACACACACACTTTTTCCATACATAAGGGCTCATCCAATCTGGTACTAAAGGCAACAGGAAGCTCTTGAAGGGTTTTAAGCCACGGAGTGACCCGGTCAGATTTACATTATTAAATGGCATCTGCTTGCAGTGTGGAAAATGGAAGGGATAATGTGGGCCAGTACGGGTCAGAAGAGGAGAGACCGAGGCTGCCACGGTGGTCCAGGCTGGACATGATGCGAGGGCAGATGCATGCGGTAGGTGGGTGGGGTCACTCAAGCGCTCCGTAATTCGTCAAGCGCCTTGCCTGTGGACTCCCCGTGACCACCTCTGCCCCTGTGGCTGCCCTTGCAGCTCCATCCCATGCTCCAGTCCAGGCAAAGGTGACAGGCTCTCGTGAAAGAGGAGGAGCAGGCCGGGAATGGTGGCTCATGCCTGAAATCCCAACATTTTGGGAGGCCGAGGCAGGAGAATCACTTGAGACCAGGAGTTGGAGACCAGCCTGGACAACATAGCAAATCTCGTCATCTCTATGGAAAAAAAAAAAATCAGCTGGGCGTGGTGGTGGTGCATGTCTATAGACCCAGCTACTCGGGAGCCTGAGGTGGAAGGCTAGCCTGAGCCCAGGAGTTCGAGGCTGCGGTGAGCTGTGATTGTGCCGCTGCATTCCAACCTGGGCGACATAGTGAAAGGCTCATGCTCTAGTTGCCTCTGTTCCTGCAGGGCACATGGCGTGGGAAGGGGACCCGCCAGTGCTGGAGCCTGGGCTGCTCAGAACTGCATACATCTAAGGTGTCAGTGACAAAGCAGCTTGTTGGAAAACACAAGTCACTGAAGACAGAGTGAAGCAGCATGCCAGACAGAAGGGCAGGACTGTCCCCTTTTCTTTTTTTTCTTTTTGAGTTGGAGTCTCACTCTGTCGCCCAGACTGGAGTGCGGTGGCCACTCCCGGCCACCGCAGCCTCAACCTGCTGGGCTCCGGCGATCCTTCTGCCTCAGCCTTCCAAGTAGCTGGAACTACAGGTGTGCGCTACCACACCCGGCTAATTTTTTGGTTTTATTGTAGAGATGAGGTCTCACCAAGTTGCCCAGGCGGGTCTCGAACCCACGGGCTCGGGCAATCCACTCACCTCAGCCTCCCAAAGCACGGGATTACAGGCTGAGCCACCGAGCCCAGCTTAAAACACTTTGAAAACTACTGCTGGCTGGGTGCGGTGACTCAAGCCTGTAATCCCAGCACTCTGGAAGGCCGAGGCGAGAGGATTGCCTGAGCCCAGGGGTTTGAAACCAACCTGGGCAACTTGGCAAGACCTCGTCTCTACAATAAATTAAAAAATTAGCCAGGCATCATAGCATATGCCTGTAGTTCCGGCTAATTGGAAGGCTGAAGCAGAAGGATTGCCTGAGTTCAACAGGTTGAGGCTTTGGTGGCTGTGAGTGTGCCATTGCACTCCAGCCTGGGCGACAGAGTGAGACTCCGACTCAAAGAAAAAAAAAAGGAAAGAAAGAAAGAAAACTACTGTTACAGAGCATTCCTCACTGGACAATTCAAATATCTGGCCTTAACCTAGGGATGGCAGATAGAGTCACTGCCACATCCTATGTCTGTTTCAGGCATCACTAATCAATCACAGGCCCTTTTCTGCTGAACCTTAATAAAGCTTCAGAATTATTTGCAACACAATACTTCTAAAAGTGTGTTCCTCAAAGAGCATGTGAGATTAAACCAATTTTCTACTCTTTTTATTTATTTATTTAAATTAATTAATTAATTAATTAATTTTTTGAGTTGGAGTCTCATTCTGTCGCCCAGACTGGAGTGCAGTGGCCACTTCCGGCCACCGCAGCCTCGATCTGCTGGGCTCCGGCGATCCCTCCGCCTCAGCCTTCCGAGAGCTGGAATTACAGGCATGCGCTACTACGCCCGGCTGATTTTTTGATTTATTGTAGAGATGAGGTCTCGCTGCCCAGGCGGGTCTCGAACCTGCAGGCTCAGGCAATCCACTCATCTCAGCCTCCCAAAGGCGTGGGATTACAGGCTGAGCCACCAAGCCTGGCTACTCTTTTTATTTTTATTTTTTTAGTTAGAGTCTCACTCTTGTCACCCAGGCCGAAGTGTAGTGGTGCACTCATGGCCACCACAGCCTCGACCTGCTGAGTTTAGGCGATCCTTCTGCCTCAGTCTTCCGAGTAGCTGGAACTACAGATGCACACCACCACACCCGGCTAGTTTTTTGTATTTATTATAGAGACGAGGTCTCACCATTTGTCCAGGCTGGTCTCAAACCCCCAGGCTCAGGCAATTCTCTTGCCTCGGCTTCCCAAAGTACTGGGATTACAGGCTGAGCCCCCACACTCAGCCTCTTTTTATTTTTTATTTGAGATGGATGTCTCCCTTTGTTGCCCAGGCTGGAGTGCAATGGCTCTTCACCGGTGATTGTGGCTCACAGCAGCTTCCAACTTGGTCTCAGGTGATCCTCTTACCTCAGCCTTCCAAGTAGCTGGGAGTACAGGCACTCAACACCTTCCAGCTCAATTTCCACTCTTTTTGACTACTCATTGTAGATTGACCTTGAGTGTTCAGCTGAATTGAGGACAATAGTTGCTCTGAAACTTCATTTGGATACATAACTTTTTTTTTGAGTCGGAGTCTCTGTCACTCAGGCTGGAGTGCAGTAGCGCATGAGCACACTCACGGCCACCACAGCCTCGACCTGCTAGGCTCATGCGATCCTTCTGCCTCAGCTTTCCAAGTAACTGGAACTACAGGCATGTGCCACCACGCCCAGCTAATTTTCTGATTTATTGTAGAGACGAGGTCTCACCGTGTTGCTCAGGCTGTTCTTGAACCCCTGAGTTCAGTTAATCCTCTCGTCTCTACTTCCCGAAGTGCTGGGATTACAGGCATGAGTCATTGCATCCAGCCATGGATAAATAACTTTTAAAGCAAGGTTGAAGACTGCTTTCAACCTGTTTTGAAATGGGGAGCCAGCCGGGCTCGGTGGCTCAGCCTGTAATCCCGCGCCTTTGGGAGGCTGAGGTGAGTGGATTGCCTGAGCCCACGGGTTCGAGACCTGCCTGGGCAGCGAGACCTCACCTCTACAGTAAATCAAAAAATCAGCTGGGCGTGGTAGCGCGCGCCTGTAGTTCTGGCTACTTGGAAGGCTGAGGCGGAAGGATTGCCGGAGCCCAGCAGGTCGAGGCTGCGGTGGCCGGGAGCAGCCACTGCACTCTAGTCTGGGCGACTGAGTGAGACTCCAACTCAAAATAAAAAAATAATAATAATAAATAAATAAATAAATGTTTTTTTTTTTTAAAGTGCTATATGTCTCTGAAGGATAGCGGAATATACTTCCCCCAAACATATCACTTTGGCAAAAGGATTATTTTGTGCTGAAGGCAATTAAAAAGCAGAGATAAGGAAGGCTCTCTGCCTGATACAGAGACCCTCTAATGTCTGTCCATATTGTCACAGCCCCTAGAGAAGGGCATAGCAAGGGTTCCAGCGCTCCTGCACATTCCTGAGCACTTCACTGAGAGTCCCCTCATCTCCTATGCATTCCCAGTAAGTAGCTTCAGGGGATCCTTGACTTCCCTATAGACTATGCCCAATCAACTGAAAGATGCAAATCCTCATTTACTCCCTTTTTCTGAGTGGTTTTAAGTTTGAATAATATAGTATCAATGTAATCGTAAACCTTATGGTATGTATCACTTTTGTATCAATGTAATCATAAGCTTTGTGATTTGAATAACTTTTGCGTAATGCATGATGTCTCAGGCCTTGTAAACTCCCTTTATTCTACGCCCAGCTAGTTTTCTGACTTATTGTAGAGATGATAAGGTCTTGCCAGATTGCCCAGGCTGGTCTCGAACCCATGGGATCAGGCAATCCTCTCATCTCCACCTCCCAAAGTTTTGGAGTTACAGGCGTGAGCCACCGCACCCAGCACATTTCAAGATTTCTAAGATACAGGAGTGCCTGGCCCTCTCCAGAGCAATTGTTATTCTAGTTTCCAGAAATTGTCTGTGCAGACACAAGCCCACACATTTGTGGATTTTATTTTCATTCAAATAGTGGAATTCTGCTCATGGATTTTATTTTCATTCAAATAGTAGAATTCTGAGTCTTGCTTTCTCCCCTCTTGCATTTTCACTCACCAGTTTATCTGGAGGCCCAGCTTCACAACACGTGACTGTCGTGAACTATGATGGATTCTTAAAGGCTGGCAGGATTTGGTTCCAGCCAAACCAAAACTGCCTGACTTAAAGCTGGGGGTTCGGCCTCTGTCTCCTCTGGCTGGCCTGGGAGGCTCACCACCGAGGGGAAGGGTAGGTCTTTGGTCAGGCAATCGGCACCAGCCCTCTGCAGCGCGTTACTTGGGGACACTGCTTATTTTTAGAGCTTTCTAATTACACAGGAAGTACACAAATATGTTCCTGCTGGAAAAGAAGTCAAAGGCTACGAATGAAGTAAAAGCCGATTTGAGTTCCTAGACACAAGTCCACTCTCTACCCAGAAGTATCCACTGTAGCCATTTGGTATTTTGTGTGTTTGGGGTCTTTTTTTTGGTGGGGAGATTGTTTCTGTTCTGTTTTTCTGCATGGGATCGTATTCTGTGTACTCTACAACGTGCTTTTTTTTTTTCATTTAACTTTTTTTTTTGTTAAGTTGGGGTCTCACTCTGTTGCCCAGGCTGGAAGTACACTGGCAAGATTATTGTTCACCAAAGCCTCTGGGGCTCAGGCGATCTTTTTGCCTCAGCCTCCTGAGTAGCTGGGACTGCAAACGTGTGCTACTAATCCCAGTTAATTGTTTGATATTTTGTAGAGATGAGGTAATGCTATGTTGCCCAGGCTGGTCTTGAACTCCCAGGCTCAAGCAGTCCTCCTACCTCAGCCTCCCAAAGCAGTGAGATTACAGATGTGAGCCACCATGCCCGGCCAATGTACAGATTTAACATGTTGTCTGTCTTGATGTTATTTCCATTCAAAGTATATAGAACAACTGCTTCTGCTGCTGCTTCTTCTTCTTCTTCTTTTCTTCTTCTTTCTTCTTCTTCTTCTCACCACATTACCATTTTATTGAATGGACACACTATAGTTTACGTAAGGATTTTCCTCTGGATGGACATCTAGGTTGTTTCTAATCTTTTGTTATTATATACAATCCTATCTGTGAAAACTATCCACAGGTAAAATAATTTATGTAAAACAGAGAAGAGGAATCTCTGACGCAAAGGGGATGCACATTTAAATTAAAAACTCTCAAATTACCTTTCAAAAGAAAAGTACAAGGGCATCTATCCACTAGGCAGGAACATAGTAAGTTATTCAGGACTGTGATTCTGCCCTTGGAGACTGTGATCTAAAACTGATGCCAGCCTCTGTGGACAAAAAAGAGGCATCAGGCCAGGTGCAGTGGCTCAAGGCTGTAATCCCAGCACTTTGGGAGGCCAAGGCAAGAGGATTGCCTGAGCCCAGGTGTTCAAGATCAGCTTGGGCAATGTGGTGAGACCTCGTCTTTACAACAAATCAAAAAATTAGCTGGGCATGGCGGCATGTGACTGTAGTCACAGCTACTCGGAAGGCTGAGGTGGAAGGGCCGCCTAAGCCTAAACCCAGCAGGTTGAGGCTGTTGTAGCCATAACCATGCCACAGCACACCAGCCTCGGCTACAAAGTGAGACTCTGACTCAAAGCAAACGAACAAAAAAAAAAAGAAGAAGAAGAAGAAAAGGAAAAAAGAGACACCAAATCCACAGGATAATGCAAACCCTAAAAATTCAGATAAAGCACCATTTGTGCTATCCACAGGGAATGGGGAGCACAGATGGGAGAGGGTAGCGTACTTGTCAGGAGAGAAGGCCCCTCCTCACTCTGGCCTCCTCTGGCCTGCTCGCTTCCCTCCCACTCCCTGCTTTAATAAAGCAATATGGAACCCTTGGGGGTGGAGCTTGGGATATAGCGATGCAGTAAAAAAATGGATGTGTTGCTGTAAGACAGATTCAGGAGGCTGCTATCACTCGGCCCTCTGAGCAGACTGCTGTCAGTTAATCGCACTGACCCAGACAGAAGTTTTCATTCCTTGGCGCCTCTCTGAGATGCTCTGCTCATCGCAGACGGCGGTAATCTGATTTCCTCAAATCCTCCAGCCTTTGGGCACTACTTTTCTCTTCAATATCCAGATGAAAGGGCTTCTCTTCCTGCTTCACAACCTCTGGCAAACGGGCTCTGTCCCCAGGACTTCTGTGGGTTCTGGGACTGCTTGTGTTTTCCGATCACCTCCTGCTCTGCTTCCTGTTTTTGAACCTGCTGTGGTCCTCTTGGCTCTCCCCTCTCTTCCCGCGCTCACCATCGCCGCCACCCCCTCTTATTCTACCAAACACCCACCATTTTCCCGAGGTTTGTGAGTGAAGGAGAAGGGATAGGGCACAATACCAAACAGCAAACAGCATTTCTGTGAATACCAGCCTTCCGGAAAACTCCCCAGCCACTGTGCCCTGGGAGGAGCAGTCAGCCGACCTCCTCAAGCCCTGGCCTCCGGGCAGCTAGCCGGACTACCTACTCTTTCCTGGAAGCCCTCTGCCACTCCCCAAGTCTCTTGTCATTTAACTCTCCTGGGATCAGCTCCTAAATTCTTGCTTCATTCCATCCAGCAAGCTAACTCTCTTGGTATTGCAGAGGAGGTAACAGGCTCCATTTGTTCAGATCCAGGCTCTGCTAATTCCTGCCTCTGTGACCTTCGACAAGTTACTTAGCCTCTCTCAGCTCGTTTCTTAATTTGTAGCAGGGGTTAAACTAGAAAGTATGTAAAGCAGTGCCTGGCAGGTAGCAAGTTAGCTCATGCCATGTCCGAGAGGATCTTACCTTCCACACTGGAAAATGACCCGTCAAGGTGCTTAACTTGCAAAAGAGCAGTTATCACGCCAAAGAGTTGTGCTACCACACTAGGACACTGCAAGTTAGCTTTTAAAATAATTGCCTTCTTCTCTGTTAGTGTGTTGTAGGAAGCTGCCTTTCAGCTTATCTGCTTAGACACATTTCTCAGAAAATGCTCCAGATAGCAGGGGTTTCATGGTGACCAAGGAAGAGGCCCTGGGATGACATGAGTGTGTCCTCCAGGCCACAGAGCAGAGACGAGGTGCAGCCCCTTACTGTGCACTCTGCTGTCATCCCTCCCTTCATAGATGGCACCTCCACCCACCTCAGGTTTCACTCAGACCCCTGGGTGTCATCCTTGAGTCCCCTTCCCTCCCCCTCCACCATCGGTCTCCAGCAAGCCCTGATGGGTTTACCTGCGAGTCCTGTCTCCACTCCACCATCCCAGGCCACTGGTCAGCTCTCATCTGGCCATGGC
>NW_007253720.1:668810-686895 GCF_000164805.1 Carlito syrichta | reverse complement strand
ATCAAGCATACGGCTGCTTTCTCCTCTTCAAGGCTGTCAGTGCTTCCTGTTGCCTTCAGAGTGGAAACTGGGCTCCATGGCAGGGCTGACCAGGCTCGACCCACTCTGCCTGTGTGCTCCAATCCCCACGTCTGCTGCACCCAATTGTGCCTTCTTTCTCTTCCTCCAAGGCCACGACTCCCCCATCACCCCCACAATCTCCCATGATGGCCGCTCTGAGGCTTCACATTGGCTCTCTCCTGGACCACTACCCTCACCGGTAGCCACTTCCAACTTCAGACAGATCTTTCCTGACCACCCTTCTAAATCAGCCTGTTCTTTCCATTTTCTCTGGATCATGGTGATGATGATGATGATGATGATTATTAGGTAGCTATGGAAACTTGCTATGTTGCCCATGCTGGTCTCGAACTCCTGGCCCCAAGTGATTCTCCCGCCTTAACCTCCCTAAAATCTGGGATTGCAGGTGTGAACCACCACACCCAGCCCTGTTTATTATCTCTAGAGTTTCCCTCTTTCTACTTATTTGTGTGTTTACTGTGTTCTCCCCTACTAAACCAGAAGCTCCATGAGAGCAGGAGCTGTGTCTGTCCTGTTCGCTGCTCTGGCCCAGCACCTTGCACAGTATATACCTGATGAATGAATGAATGAAGCAATAAGGACAACGGAGAGGAAAATCCCAGGTGAACGTGTGACCTGAGGAGATACTCAAGTTGTAGTCCCCATGGAGCTACAGCTCCGTGCAGGAGCCTGCTTCCTCACTGGGGGGACGGGTATCTTTCTGAGCCAGGAGTGCCAGCTCTGAAGTTCCAGGGGCCCTCCTGTGTGGCCTCCTGAGATGGCAGAGGAAATGCCCTCCTGCTGCATCCCCCATCAGACATGCCTCGATTGCCATAGCAAAAGGGCAGAGCCACTACCTCCAGGGCTGATTTCCCGCTGGAATTTCTTCCTGCTGATTGTCTTCCGGTGGCGGGAGAGCTCATCCAGTTGCCATAGCAACAGAGGACTGTGCGAGAGTCCAAACAGGGATGTGTGCATCTCCCAGGACTGGGGAGGGCGCAGCGTGGGCAGTCAACCGCTGCGTCCTTGCCCTGTCGGTCTCTGGCCTGTCCTGGTTTCTTAGCAGAGCACCCCACGGACCCTCCAGCCTCACCCTTCCCCTCCCTCGAACATCTAGGGACGCACTTGCTTCAGGGTCTCCTGTCTTCTCTCCTCACGGTGGAAGGAGAGGGAAGGGATGGCCTCATCTTTGTGTCCTATCCAGGCCCACAACTGGGCAAACGGACAAAGCAGAAGAAGGATTCTCTGATTGTTCACAGCCCTCCAGGTTGCCTTAAGAAGGCTTTCTTTTTAAACACTGCTTTGTTAGTCTAACGGGTCGCCTCCTGGGGTTTTTAGTCTCTGATATCCCCAAAGAAGCAAAGCCTGGTTTCCACTCCCTAAGAGCCTTCCGGGGAAGCTGCTGCCATTTGGCAAAATAACGTTAGCAGCCTCTACCGCCAAGTGAATGTGTGCCAACGTGTGCTGCTCCTCTCTGTCCTTACACAGCCCCCTCCCCAGAGCCAGGCCTTCGCAAACCTGCTTTGCATGGAAGGACACTGAGGCTCTATGGCTCCCCGGGTCACACACGGCTGCCGGAGGCCAGGCTGGGACGCGAGCTCGGGAGCGCTCAGACTCTGAAACTCGAGCCACGGGTCCCGGCTCTACCTCGGGAGGTGCCCCCTGCCACACGGAAGGACACGGCTTCCCCGGCCCCAGCCCGTCCGCCGGGGGCTCACGTGGCTCCCTCCCGGCCACGGCGGCCGGCAGTTGCTGGCTCTGTCCCCGGGCTGCATCGCCCCCGCAGGGATCTGACGGCCGCGCGCTCCAAGGGCGAACAAAGGCGGCATTTTGAGCCCCGGCCTTGGAAACCTTGACTCGGGCCACAGAAGCGGCCCCTCCGACTGGCTGTCCCCATGACGACCGGCTGCCGCGCTCCGTCCACTGGTGTCCGCCCTGGACGGCAGGGCCTCCGTGCCGCTTCCCGCCCCGCCTCCCCAGCCCCGCTGACCCCCGGGCGGCTCTGAATGCCTGCGCCTTCTCGTGACAGCGGCCTTTCCAGTCCCGGTCCTTTCTGAAGCCTTTGTCGTCTGCATGGAGCTTCTCCGCCCAGCAGCCCATTCGTCACGCCGCACCCCCCCCCACCTCCCCCGGTGCTTTATCTGTGGTTTATGAAGCGCTGGTTGTGTGTGTCCAGCAGAGCCACACGCCCCAGGGGACACACGGCTTAGCACACACATTTCAAACATCCTGGACTCAGTTCTGGCACTGAGATGCTCCTTCTGCAATTGTGACCTCGTCGGGGGTCTATGGTGGCCTGATTCCAAATCAGCTTCTTTGTGCATGTCTATGTTCATTCAGTGACTGGTCAGCAAGCACCTAGTCAACTGCAGGCACCGCCAAGTTAAACAAGACGAAACCGAGCTTCACATTTTCCTGGGGGCCAAGGGGTGGATTCAAAGTAAACAGGTTAACAAACAAACACATAAACCTACGAACTTTTGGATGATGTTAAGTTTGGGAAAGAGAAGGGAGCAGGCCAGCCCCAGTCCTGGGATGGATGCTTGTCCCCGTCCTCCCAACTCCGGCCAGCGGGCCCACCAGATGCAGGGCATAAGGAGGAGGCACTTGGTGTCCACCGGACACTTGGGGTGCAAGCAGCAGAGGTCAACCAGCTTAGGCAAAAGGGTGCTCGGGGAGAGGCTGTGTCTGGGATTCTGAGGCCTGAAATTCACCAGGACTGGGTCACTGTCTCTTCTCTCCGCTTCCCTCTCTCCATCGTCAACTTCCTTTCCTCTCCTTGCCGTAGCTTTTCCCACAAGGCAGGAAACATGGCTGCTGGCAGAGCCTGTGAATTTTACTTTTCACAGCCCCTGTCATATAAAGCAACCTGACCTCGTGAGTTCTCCAAGTCTAAGACGGAAGTTTCAAGGAAAGACACCCACTGGCCCAGCTCAGGGGTTCCTAGCCCTAGACTCATCAGTAAGACCAACGATGGGATCGCGGAGCAAAGAAAGAAGGCTCCCTGCTCTGGGTCAGCCGGGGAAGGCCAACAATCCTAGCGTCCAGAACACCTTACAACGGGGAACCTCTGGGTTTGTGCCCCTACTTCCTTGCCTCCTCCCACCCACTCCTACTCCTGCTTTCTTTCTTTTATGGTCTGACTTCTGCTCCTGAGAGGCAACCTGTGGCCTGTGCCCCAGCTCAGTCCCAACTCTCAAGGTCGCTTTCTGCTCTGGGGGCTTCTTTGCCTGCCTCACCCGCACTGCTCTTGTGTGGAGTAACACCCACTCCATGCATGACCCCCAAGTCACCACCAGTACCAGGCTGGTGTGTACGGCAGGTTTTACTGAGGGTCTGGGGGTGATAGATGGTGTTCCGTGGTGGGCAGGCATATGCAAACCTACTCCCAAAGTCTGGAAGCTGAGAGGTCAAAGAAGAGGCTGACAAATTCGGTTTCTTAGGGAAAAAAAACATTTATTTTATTTTATTTTTAACTTTATTAGTGACAGGCTCTGCTTTGTTGCCCCATGCAATGTCATGATCATGGGTCACTGCAGCAAGCGATCCTCCCACCTCAGCCTCCCAAGTAGCTGGGACTACAGGCACATGCCACCACACCTAACTAATTTTTAAGTTTTTGTAGAGATGGGGTCTCACTATGTTGCCCAGGCTGGTCTCAAACTCTTAGCCTTGAGCAATCCTCCTGCCTCAGCACCCTCAAGTGCTGGGATTATAGGTGTGAGCCATTGAGCCCCGCTGAAAGAAACATTTAGTAGAGACTTACGAACAGAAGCCATGTTTGTGTCTCTGGCAGTGATGAGACAAGATGGTGAATCCCTGCACTGTGAGCCCCCAGACCAGGGCTTCTATGTCATAGGGAAAAGGCATATGTGATTCAAAGGGATGTGCAGGGCAACGGTATGGAAACATCATGGTTGTTTTGACTTAAAAGCAGGATTTATGGTAAGTGCGTGCTCTCACACAAGGAACAGTAGATAAACTAGAACTCTTCAAGGCTTTCCCGGAACAGGGGTTAGTCAGAAGTCAACATGGCAGATTAGCATCCAAGATGGAGTTGCTTTGGCCTCCACTGATGGAGAACACCCCATAGCTCACAACAAGGTGAACTTACATTCCACCCATAGAATTATTTCTCACTGTCTTCCACCATTAGTGCTCAGACCAAGGATGTTGCATTGTTTCCTCCTTGACCTCTCCCCAAGAACCCCTAGCATGCATCCCAAAATTCCTTGTTATTTTCTAATGCAGAGGTATTCAGCTTTCAGCTTCCACCCAACTCAAGCTCCTGAGCCTACCTTGGCATATTACAGAAAACACATTAACGTACTTTGCGAAACAAAAGAGTCTTTGCCGGACTCAGTGGCTCAGCCTGTAATCCCGCGCCTTTGGGAGGCTGAGGTGAGTGGATTGCCTGAGGCTGCGGGTTCGGGACCTGCCTGGGCAACTTGGCGAGACCTCATCTCTACAATAAATCAAAAATAAATAAATAAATAAATAAATAAATAAACAATTAGCCGGGCATGGTAGCGCACGCCTGTAGTTCCAGCTACTTGGAAGGCTGAGGTGGAAGGGTTGCCAGAGCCCCCAGCAGGTCGAGGTTGCGGTGGCCGGGAGCGGCCACTGCACTCCAGTCTGGGCGAGAGAATGAGACTCCAACTCAAAACAAACAAACAAACAAAAAAAACCCCAAAAAACCCCAAAAGAGTCTTCATCCTGAGCCTACACAAGAGATGAAGCTTTGGAACTGTAGTTGTTTAACTTACCCACTACCAATTTTTTTTTTTTGAGTCGGAGTCTCCCTGTAACCCAGGCTAGAGAGCACAGGCATTCTCACAGCCACCACAGCCTTGACTTACTGGGCTCAGGTGGTCCTTCCACCTCAGCCTTCCAAGTAGCTGAAACTACAGGCACATGCCAACTCGCCTGACTAATTTTTTTATTTATTGTAGAGACGAGGTCTCACCAAATTGTCCAGGCTGATCTCGAACCCATGGACCAAGCAATCCTCTCACGTGCGCTTCCCAAAGTGCTGAGATTACAGGCATGAGCCACCATGCCCAGCACTCACTATCAAATCCTTAGAGGGCCAATGGGCCCAGTGATCAAGCAAGGAAGGAAGGTGGGGGGGTGGGGGATTTCATACACAGACTGTGGTTTGCCACCTGATGAAGTGCTGTCCCCCTAGATGCTGAGCTCTTGTAAGGTTGATTGGGAAAACATATGTGGCAGATTCCTGTATGTCTCTTGTCTTAGTCCACTTTGTACTGCTATAAAAATGCCTGAGATGGGTAAGATTTATTTCCTACTGTTCTGGAGGTTGTGGAGTCCAAAGTCAAGTTGCCCATGTCTGGCAAGGGCCTTCTTGTTCCCGTGGCGAAAGGTGGAGGAGCAAGACAGCATGCGAGAAAAAGAACTCTCAGACTCCAGCCCTTTTATAATCTGCATTACTCCATTCATGAGGGTGGAGTCCTCAGGACTGGAACACCTCCCATTAAGCCCCACCTCCCAAACTGTGGCCTTGGGCATTCAGTTTTCAATACTCGTTTTTAGGGGGACACATTCAAACTACAGCAAGGACAGAAGGTTAAGGGGAGTAGGGGTTTGTACATAGACTCGGGTTTGACCCCAGGATAAAGTGCTGTTTCCCCAATGCTGAGCTCCTGTTGGTTGGGAAAACAAATGTGGTATAACCTACCATGTACGCTTTGCAGTGGGATCAGGGCTACACACTGAGATCCCTTAGCCTTCCTTTGAAGTCACACACTAGCCCAACATCCCAACAGTAACACAGAGGAAGATTGAACGGCCCCCAGACTGCAGAGGTCAGGGACGCTTCCGCAGGAGACCCGGAACCTATCAGGGAAGAGAAAGATTCATGGAACATAGAAAGAGTCCGCCCACTGTGGGCTCTATTTTTCAGCTGAAGAAGTTCAAGTCCATGCTTGCATTTCCAATGCCTACCTTCTCACTCTCAGTGCTGTGGGGATCCGCACACACTCAGTTCTAAGAGTTGCCTCCTCTAAATCTCCCTATCTGATCCAGAAAGATTCGGTCATCTGAGAAGCTGTGACCTCACACGTTTCCAGTTGCCTGAAGCAACTTCTATAAACAAGCAAGGCCTGCCCCTGGCCTCTAACAGCCTGTGCAGGCTTAGGTTCACTTAGGGCTCTCCCGCATGGGTCTGTGGGAGGCAGGGATCGGGAAACCAGTGCCCAGCCTTCTGTCCTCTTTCGAGAGATTTCACCAGAAGGGAATTATCAAGATCTTAGTGCTCATTCCTTAGAAATCTGCTTCGTCTTATTAACTCAGATTTCCTGGAGGCTAGATCTATAACGGACTCCTTCTGACTTTGTGATTTAGCCTGAGTAAACCATAAGATGTTTCTGAAAATGCATTTCACTTTGAATCTAGGAGCTAGGCTGCATGGTTGTTGAGGTTTCTTCCCCTTCTTATAAGAAAAGAAGTAACAGATTATACTAGAATAAGCACCGGGACAGGAACCAGGTAACTTTGGGGATCTAGTCTTAGCTCTGCTGAGGTCTGACCTTGAGCAAGTCACTTGCATCACGGGGCTTCAGATTCCTCAACTGTAAAATACATGGCTTGACCGGGGCAGTTTTCTAAAATCTCAGTCATTTGTATCCACCATGACTTTTTGTCACACCTGTGTGTCACTTATTATATGCCTAATATTGTTCTAAACATTGAATTAGCTTTTTAAACTTGTCTTCGTGCTAGGCAATATATCCCCCAAAATCACATATTTCATGAGCTAGGTTTTTTTTGTTTGTGTGTGTGTTTGTTGTTGTTGTTTGTTTTGAGTCGGGGTCTCACTCTATTGTCCAGGCTGGAGTACAATAGCACAATTATGGCTCACCACAGCCTCTAACTCTTGGGGTCAGGTTGTCCTCCCACCTCAGCCTGTAGCTCAGCCTGTAGCTCAGCCTGTAACTGGAACTACAGGCACGTGCCACCACGCCCAGCGAATTTTCTTTTTTCTTTCTTTCTTTTTTTTTTTTGGTGGAAACAAGGTCTCACTATCCTGCCCAGGTTGATCTCAAACTCCTGGGCTTAAGCCTTGGCTTCCCAAAGTGCTGGGATTACAGATATGAGTCACCACTTGGTTAGTTTTATTTTTATTACCATACACTAAACTCTTATTTAATCTTATTCATCAGTATAACCCCTGAAGCCATCATGAGTACCATACAATGTACCACCTTTTGGAAAACACTGGATTAGAGGATCACTTTGGCTTCCAAATGCCTTTGCCCCCATTGAGAAATTGTAATAGTCCCAAAAGGAAAATAAATTTCGGAAAGGAAATATGTACACAATTCCTGAGCCCACAGCCAGCATGACACTTGGAACAAAATGGTTGTGTCTTGATCACCTTTTGTCTCTCGTCACAGATATGGACGCAGCTCTGACTTCCATTTTCTGGGCCTGAGGAGTCTCTGGGGCACTTTCCACTGCTCTTCCCTTAGAAGCACCAGAGTTACATGTGGTCACGTGCCTCCCCAAACTGGCTCAAGACTGCACACAGTGGTGGCGAGATTGCTGTGGCCCAGCAGGAAAGACTCAACTCCCCACCCTGCCCCAGTGACTGGAGGGTTGGCCTCCTTTGTCTTAAGCAAGAGATCACAAGGTTAGAGCAATCACAGTGTTAGAGCAAGTCTCGGCCAACTCATCTTGCTCCCTCAACCCACACTGCTTTCTGGAACTATTTGGATGACAGGCTCCAAAAGACTCATGGGGATCCCTGGCTGGGAACTCTCTTCTCTGGTAAGAAATTGGCAAGTGAGAGAGGAGAGCTGGGCTCCTCAGTTGGAGAGAGGGAGAACGGACGTTATGTCCTGGTGAAAGTTGCCTCCGACACTTGCACAACAAAATAAAAACTGAACAAATCATCAGTTGAATCATCGAGGGTGGCCTTCCACTACCTCAGGGATTCCCAAATCTGGTTGAATAGCAGAATCATTTGAAGCATTGAAAAAGTAAAGTTAAAGATATCCCTATGCTATTATCCAGCAGTTGCACTCCTAAGTACTTACTCATGAGAAATGAAAGCATATTTATAGCAGCTTTATTCACAACAGCCAAAAACAACCCACAAAGGCCCATATAGGTGAAGAGATAAACACATTGAGGTACAGTCAGCTAGTGGAATACTCCTCAGGAGTAATGAGGAATGTTTTACTGATACATACAACAACATGGATGAACCCCCCAAACATATGAGAAGCAAAAGAAACCAGACACAAAAAAATTCATATTGTGTGATTCTATTGATACCATATTCAAGAACAAGCAAGAATCAGAAGAGTGGCTGTCTATGCAGGATGGAGGTTGAATGGAAGGAGAAACCTTCTGGGGTCATGGAAATGTCTCTTGGTTTTTTTTTTTGAGTTGGAGTCTCACTCTTGTCACCCAGGCTGGAGTGCAATAGCAATAGCATGCTCATAGCCACAGCAGCCTCGAACTGCTGAGCTTAGGTGATCCTTCTGCCTCTTTCTTGAGTCAGAGTCTCACTCTGTTACCCAGGCTGGAGTGCAGTGGCACACTCATGGCCACCGCAACCTTGACCTGCTGGGCTCAGGTAATCCTTCCGCATCAACCTTCCAAGTAGCTGGAACCACAGACGTGTGCCACCATACACGGCTATTTTTTTGATTTATTGTAGAGACAAGATCTCACCATGTTGCTCAGGTTGGTCTTGAACCCCTGAGCTCAGGCAATTATCTCGCCTCCGCTTCCCAAAGTGCTGGGATTACAGGCTTGAGCCATCGCTCCTGGCCTGGAAGTGTTTTATATCTTGATAGGGGTGTTGCCTACACAAGGGCATAAATTTGTCAAAACTCATCCAGTGCATTTCATTTAATTTTACCTTAATTTCAAAACAAAACTACAAAAATGCATTCTCTGGCCCCACCCTACTGAATTCCTACTCAGTCAGAATCCTTGGAGGATAAACCTACAAATTATTATTATCATTATTATTAATAATTATTATTAACTCCCCCGGTGATTCTGATACACAGCCAGCTTTGGAAATCTTTAGCTCCTAAGGAAGCTTTGGCTGACTCACTGTTAGCCAGATTTGGGGAACTTATATGGCTGCTACTAGAAAGAAACCCCTTGGTAAGAGCTGTCGCTTATTGAGCACTTGTTAGCTTCTCAAAATTTTCCAGTAACTCAGCAAGGCAGATTACTGTCTGTGTTTTGCAGATAAAGAAACTGAGGGCCCAAATTACCCAGCTGGTAAATAGCAAAAATGCTTGGTCCAACTCTCCCTTACTACAAATATTACATTCTTTCCACCATTCGTTCATTTAGCAATCAAAAACAAGTAAGTTTCGCGTGCCTTCTTGGTGCCAGGCCCTACCCTGGGCATCATGCCACATCAACCTGAGAAGCCCATAGGGAGGAAGGAGGGCAGAGCAGGATAGAGTCTGCCTTTCCCTCTGCCTTGTAGACTTGGGGAGGGAAAGGGAATCCCAGGTCTCTTTTTATTTTATTTTATTTATTTTTTAAGTTGGAATCTCACTCTGTGGCCCAGATTAAAGTGCAGTGGCATGCTCCTGGCCACTGCAGCCTCGACCTGCTGGGCTCCGGCGATCCTTCCACCTCAGCCTTCCAAGTAGCTGGAACTACAGGCGGGCGCTACTACGCCCGGCTCATTTTCTGATTTACTGTAGAGACGAGGGCTCGCCAAGTTGCCCAGGCGGGTCTTGAACCCGCGGGTTCAGGGAATCCACGCACCTCAGCCTCCCAAAGGCGCGGGATTACAGGCTGAGCAACCGAGCCGGCTCTCTTTTGATTTTAATTATTCAGGTAGTTTCAGCGAAAGGCAGGAGGTTTATGGTTATATAAACATGACTAAAGAAAACCACTTTACTTTGTGTATTACTTTACTTTGTGTGGCTTACTTTGAGAACTTTCCAGAAGCCAACACCAATAACAGGTTGTGTTAAAAATGGGTTAAAATTATTATCAGATTATGAATAATTCACCAGGCACCCTCTGATACCCATTACATTTTGTTCTACATAATTGCTTCCTAGAAGTCTGCTCCCAGTGCAGGGAATTGGGAGTATCCATGAAATTGAATATTTCTGCCTTTGACAAGTAAATTTAAACAAAATTGTGAGTTAGTTTCAGCCCACTGCTGCCTGTACTCTTTAAATGATATTACTGGTCCCTTGCCCCAGCAAAATAACTGAGCAAGGATGAAAGGGTCTAGCTTCTCTGAAAAGGACATCAGCCCCAGGTCCTATTTAAGCCTGTCAGGGTCCCCAGGGTATGAGTATTTTAGAGGACGTTAGGGAAGGATGAGGGGTTGGAGGAGGGATGTCTAAGAGAGAGAGTCTAACCACAAAATGTACTTTGGCTGATATGATATAAAATAGGGAAGGACCAGGATAGCAAGAGCAGTTATGTCTTTTTTAAAAATTGAAGCTGCAGCCGGGCTCGGTGGCTCAGTCTGTAATCCCGTGCCTTTGGGAGGCTGAGGTGAGTGGATTGCCTGAGCCCGCGGGTTCGAGACCCGCCTGGGCAACTTGGCGAGACCTCATCTCTACAATAAATCAAAAATTAGCGGGAGTGGTAGTGTGCTCTTGTAGTTCCAGCTACTCGGAAGGCTGAGGCAGAAGGATCGCCGGAGCCCAGCAGGTCGAGTCTGCGGTGGCCGGGAGTGGCCACTGCACTCCAGTCTGGGCGACAGAGTGAGACTCCAACTCAATGAATAAATAAATAAATAAATAAACAAAATAAAATAAAGAAATAAAAATTGAGATGTAGGCCAGGTGCGGTGGCTCAAGCCTGTAATCCCAGTACTTTGGGAGGCGAAGGTGAGAGGATTGCCTGAGCTCAGCGTTCAAGGCCAGCCTGAGCAACATGGCGAGGCCTTGTCTCTACAATAAATAAAAACATGAGCTTGGCATGGTGGCATATGCCTGTAGTTCCAGCTACTTTGAAAGCTGAGGCAGAGGGCTCACCTGAGCCCAGCAGGTCGAAGCTGTGGTGGCCGTGAGTGTGCTATGGCATTCCAGCCTGGGTGACAGAGTGAGATTCTGACTCCAAAACAAAAAACCAAAAAAAACACTAAGATGTAATTCATATACCAAAAATTCGTCCTTTTTTTTTTTTTTTTTTTTTGAGTTGGAATGGCAAGGTGAGACCCTGCCTAAAAAAAAATTATTTTGGATACGTACTGGGAGTGAAATTTCTGGATTCTATGAGTTTCGGGGAACTGCCAGTCTCCTGTACACAGTGGCTGTACCATCTTACGTTCCCACCAGCCATGTTCAAGGGTTCTGCCCTTCTCTGAACGCCTCCTTTCTCTAGCAATGCCCTTACTTGATCTTCCCTGTCAACACTTACTTGTTCTATGTACTACTCACAACTTGTGTGAAAACCTAATCAACATTACTGATTCCATGTGTCATCTCTTCTGGATGACACAGTCACAATTAAGAGGAGTTTCCTGGAGATATACTAATATATTAATCTGGACACTTTCAAATCCAAACTGTCTGAAGCCAAAAGAGGAATTGCTTACTTGTATAGCTGGGAAGAGAACGGGGTAGCTTTTAGATTCTAAGAGGAAAGTGATAGAAACCCAGGCTTTGGAGCGTTTCGGTCTCTGTCTCTCCTTTCTTTTCCTTTTTGTTTCTTTGGTGCCCCATCCCTGTCTCTCTCAACTCATCTCTGAGGCCTCTGTTTGGCCTCATTCCATAACAGTTTTCCTCCCTGTGTAAGAATGCTGCCTGTTTATTTATTTATTTATTTATTTTATTTATTTATTTATTTATTTATTTATTTGAGTTGGAGTCTCACTCTGTCGCCCAGACTGGAGGGCAGTGGCCGCTCCCGGCCACCGCAGCCTCGACCTGCTGGACTCCGGCGATCCTTCCGCCTCAGCCTTCTAAGGAGCTGGAACTACAGGCGCGCACTACCGCACCGGCTGATTTTTGATTTATTGCAGAGATGAGGTCTCACCAAGTTGCCCAGGCGAGTCGTGAACCCGTGGGCTCAGGCCATCCACTCACCTCAACCTCCCAAAGGCGCAGGATTACAGGCTGAGCCACTGAGCCCGGCTGAATGCTGTCTGTTGATGGCATACTTACACCCTCCCAGCGTAGCCCATGCCAGGGATAGGGCCCTCTCTCTTGACGCTGGCTGTTTATGCCCATTCCTGTGTCCAGGAAAGTGAAGTCTGATATTTGACCCACACTGGCCCCCATGCCCACCGGCCAGGTCCAAAGAAGGGGATGGAAGTGTGGGAGGAAGGGAGGGGAGGGGAGGCATTGCTGGGCAACGGCATTCGTTGCTGCCAAAGACCTTGATTCTAAGGAGAGGTTCCAGCCTGACGAACCCCAGGCTCCACAGCAGACAGGTAGAGCCTATTTGGGGACTGGAGGGACCCCACGCTTCCTCTGTCTGGGTCTAGGGCCAGCCCTGCTCTGGGCAGCCTCCTGGGGTAGCAGAGGACACTGGGCCCCCGGAAACCCAACAGGCACTTTCCCAATTATAGGGCACCACACCCCACTGCAGCAAGCCTGGGGCCAGGCAGACCCATCGCTTAAACCACGTTCCGCCCCCTCAGTCATTTGGCTGGGTGTGCAGTTTCACTTTTTCCAAATGAGTGGAGCAGAGTCTTGTTTAGAACATGGAGGAATAACTTCAGTAATTGAAAACATTTTCTTTTCTCTCAGTGGGTTCCAAAACCCGAGAAGGACTCTTCAGGGGCTTAAAAAGCACTTCTCAAAGAAGATTAAGCCAGATATCAGAGTCCAAACATTAAAAAGAGGAAATGAGCTGAATCCTTGGGTGTCAGAGCTGGAAGAAACTGGTGCCCTGAGCTGGAAGGGACCTGTCTGGTCCTGCAGAGCAGAGGCAGCATAACTAGCACCAAATCCAGATGGCCCAGCCCAGCACCCTTCCGACCACGCCTCGTGTCTGCCCTCTCCCGCGGGAGCACAGACTCAGATTAAAAATGCAGACACAGCCGGGCTCGATGGCTCAGCCTGTAATCCCGCGCCTTTGGGAGGCTGAGGTGAGTGGATTGCCTGAGCCCGCGGGTTCGAGACCCGCCTGGGCAGCGAGACCTCATCTCTACAATAAATCAAAAAATCAGCCGGACGTGGTAGCACATGCCTGTAATTCCGGCTACTTGGAAGGCTGAGGCAGAAGGATCGCTGGAGCCCGGCAGGTCGAGGCTGCAGTGGCCGGGAGCGGCCACCGCACTCCAGTCTGGGCGACAGAGTGAGACTCCAACTCAAAAAAAAAAAAAAAATGCAGACACACAGTGAGGATGTAAGATCCCCCGTGCTGGCTGCATGCAAAGACGTTCTTGCGGTAATGTCCTCTCTGGGTTTCACCATAACGCAATCTATGCCCTGGGGAGGATTTCTTGCTGAAATCAGCACTGCCTGTGCCATCGTGGAGCTGTGAGTCACCGCCTGCACAGGAAGCTACTTAACGATATCGCTCTGAGAGAGGAGAGGGAGGGCTCTAGAGCAGGAACAGAAAGAGGTGCTGGCGTTTTCTGAAAGCGGGATAAAGAGCGGCCATCCACAGACTGGAGCTGGGCACTGACCGCCTGGGGCGCTCTGGGGGCCAGATGCAATCCTTTCTTGTGCATTCACAACCTGGTCACCTGGGAGAGGAAGCAGCCGCTGGAATGTGTTTTGGTGGCCGTTTTTTTGTTTTAGTATAACGTTGTAAGAGCTCTTTATTTAAGGATTTAGTTGCTGTCTGTCTTATAGGTTGCAAATATTTCTCTCTAGCTTTCTCTTTTTTTTTTTTTTTTTTTTTGAGTTGGAGTCTCACTGTAGCCCAGACTGGAGTGCAGTGGCCTCTTCCAGCCACCGCAGCCTCGACCTGCTGGGGATCCGGCGATCCTTCTGCCTCAGCCTTCCGAGTTGCTAGAACTACAGGCGCACGCTACCACGCCCGGCTAATTTTTGATTTATTGTATAGACGAGGTCTCACCTGCCCAGGTGGGTCTCAAACCCGCGGGGTCAGGCAATCCACTCACCTCAGCCTCCCAAAGGCGCAGGATTGCAGGCTGAGCCATGGAGCCCGGCCTCTCGCTAGCTTTCATTTGGCTTTTGGTTTGTTTTTCTCTTCTGCAGTATTAATTTGCATGCAAGAGGGGACTCAAAAACACCTGGAACTTAATTATAAAAATTGTGTATTTATTTTACATGTTTAAACTTTAGTCACTACCTTCAAAGTCCCCTCCATTTGATGCAATACACCTATCAAGATGCTTTTTTCAGCCGGGTGCGGTGGCTCATGCTTGTAATCCCAGCACTTTGGGAGGCCGAGGTGAGAGGATTGCCTGAGCCCAGGGATTCGAGACCAGCCCAGGCGACTTAGTGAGACCTCATCTCTACAATAAATCAAAATAGTTATCCAGGCTGAGGCAGAAGGATCTCCTGAGCCCAGCAGGTTGAGACTGCAGTGGCCATGAGTGTGCCACTGCACTCCAGCCTGGGTGACAGTGAGATCCCGACAAAAAAAAAAAAGATGCTTTTTCCACTACTCAAAACAATTTTTGAACTTGTCAATTCTCATGCCTTTTAGTGCTTTGCCGTTTTTTGTTTTACCTCTTCCACATTGGCAAAACGTTTCCCTTTGAGGACATTTTTCATCTGGGAAAAAAAGTCACAGGGGCCGGGCTCGGCGGCTCAGCCTGTAATCCCACACCTTGGGAGGCCGAGGTGAGTGGATTGCCTGAGCCCGCGGGTTCGAGACCCGCCTGGGCAACTTGCAAGACCTCATCTCTACAATAAATCAAAAATCAGCCGGGCGTGGTAGCGCGTGCCTGTAGTTCCGGCTACTCGGAAGGCTGAGGCGGAAGGATCACCGGAGCCCAGCAGGTCGAGGCTGCGGTGGCCGGGAGCGGCCACTGCACTCCAGTCTGGGCAACAGAGTGAGACTCCAACTCAAAAAAAAAAAAAAAAAAAAATGTCACTGGGGGTAAGAGCAGGAGAATAGGGAGGGTGAGGTACAGGGGTCATGCCGTTTTTGTCCTAAAACTGGTGAACACTCAGTGTGGTGTGGGCAGGTGTGCTTGTAAATCACCAATCGTGAAATGGGCAAACCACATCGAAAGAATCTCTAAAAAAAATTCACTGAAGTCAAATGCAGCTTCTCACAATAATGTTAGCTGGTACACTGATGCATATAGGTTCCTAGAAGACTTACCTAGCAGGGGAATCCTATACTATAAGGGCCCCTAAAGGATAATTCTAGTTTTGGGGGTCCTTCTCTTATATGTGATCATATCTGTCAGTCTTTTCTTTGGTGATGCCTAGGCTTTGGTGTCATAGTTCAATAACATTTTATTTTTCTTATTTTTTAAAAATTTATTTTATTTTAAAGATGTGGAGTACAACTCAGGATTAGATATACAAGTGGTCATCACACAGGTAAAGTTTGGGCCTCCCTTTGGTCCCCACTTTGCCTGGTTTGAGATCAGGTACACTTATTGATGTTATGTTCCCCTCACCCCCACCTGGCAGTATCCTGCTACTGCCAATCCCTTTCTTATTGTATTATGATAGATGTTCAGGGTCCACTTATGAGTGAGAACATATGATACTCACTTTGTTTCTGTGATAAATCACTGATTCTTTTTCATTTTTTTGAGACATGGTGTTGCCAAGGCTGGAGTGCGGTGACACAGTCATAACTCGCTGCAGCCTTGACCTCCTGGTGGCAAACAATCCTTTGGCCTCAGCCCTTTTTTTTTTGTCTTCTGCACATGGTCTTTATTCCTCGTGTTTCTCTGACCCAAGTGGAGGTTTTAGAGGTTCAACTTGGGATACATTTTCTTTTGGCTGATCCCCTTCAGCCCCTGGGTTCAGCTGGAAGAGGAGGTGTCTTTTTTGAATCCCCCAACCCTGACCCAAAGATGGAACCCACGGAGCCCAGCAGGATGTTGGATGATGTGGAGAGTCTGGCTGCACCCACCGACTGCAGAGTAGCCACCAGACTGCCCACGGCAACACCGCCCCCGTTGGCCACAGCCAATGTGGACATCATCTTAGCTGCCATGGAGGAGGTGGCGATTCTTGCCCCAGTGAAGCCCAGGGCACCGAGCACCACAGGCACAGCCCCCACTGCCAGGGCTTCTCCAACTGCAGCAGCAGCTGCCTGTTCTAGAGAGTGGGAGAGAGACAGAGGTAAAGAGACAGACAGAAGGTGGAGAGAGAGAAAGCGAGAGAGAGAGAGAGAGAGAGAATGAAAGATAGTCCTGCCTCAGCCTTCTAAGTAGCTGAGACTGCAGGCATGTGCCATTACACCCAGCTAATTTTTATTTTTTTCATAGAGATGGAGTCTCACTATGTTGCCCAGGCTGGTCTCAAACTCCTGGCTTCAAGCATTTCTCTGGCCTCAGCCTTCCAAAGCACTAGGGTTACAGGCATGAACCACTGTGCTTGGCTTAATATAGTTTTCTACTTCATTTCTTTTTCTTTTTTTTAATTTTTTTTTTTTTTTGAGTTGGAGTCTCACTCTGTCGCCCAGACTGGAGTGCAGTGGCCGCTTCCGGCCACCGCAGCCTCGACCTGCTGGGCTCCGGCAATCCTTCCGCCTCAGCCTTCCAAGTAGCTGGAACTACAGGCGCGCGCTACCACACTCAGCTGATTTTTTTTTTATTTAGTGTAGAGATGAGGTCTCAACAAGTTGCTCAGGCGGGTCTCGAACCCGCGGGCTCAGGCAATCCACTCACCTCAGCCTCCCAAAGCGTGGGATTACAGGCTGAGCCACCGAGCCCGGCTCTACTTCATTTTTCTTTATCAGAATTTTTTTTCCCCAGTACTTTTGGACACTTAAGTGTTTAAACTACCTGGAATTTATTTTGGTGTAAAATGTGAGGTAGAAATCTAAGCTTTGTTGTTCTGTTTGTTTTCCAATGCTTAACCAGTTGTCACAATAACATTTGTTGACTCACAATTCTCCTCACCGCCAGTAATATTTAATAGAGGTGCAGACTGAGAAAGTGTGTACTTGTGTGTGTATACACACTTGGGCTGGACTTCTAACAAATAAAATACAATGAATAGTGTGAGTGAGAATGCATGACTTCTGAAACTAGGCCATAAAAGGCCCACAGTTTGCTTCCTGCTCTCTTGGACCACCTACCAGGGAGGCCACCGCCTGCCTTGAGGACATTCAAGAAGCCCTCTGGAAAGGTCCACGTGATGGGAACTGAGGCCTCCAGCCAACAGCCATGAGAGTGTGTTTGTGTCATCAAAAAATGCTAGTGAGACCATTCTGTTAAATCGCCTTACTCTGCAGTCATTGTATTAGTTGAAGCATTTGTTCAGCTGTTTTAACAAAGAACAAATAACAGCAGTCTAAGCAAGGTAGACATTGACATCTCTGCCATGTAAAACCTGAGTTTAAGGCGGGCTCAGTGGCTCAGCCTGTAATCCCGCGCCTTGGGAGGCTGAGGTGAGTGGATTGCCTGAGCCCGCGGGTTCGAGACCCGCCTGGGCAGCAAGACCTCATCTCTACAGTAAATCAAAAAATCAGCCGGGCGTGGTAGCACGTGCCTATAATTCCAGTTACTCGGAAGGCTGAGGCGGAAGGATCGCCGGAGCCCAGTGGGTCAAGGCTGCGGTGGCCAGGAGCGGCCACTGCACTCCAGTCTGGGTGGCAGAGTGAGACTCCAACTCAAAAAACAAACAAACAAAACGAACAAACAAAAAAACCTGAGTTTAGGAAGTCTGGATAAAAGGAAGGTTCAGTTTCTTGAGGTGGTCCAGGCATCCAGATGCCTTATCTCATCAGCAAGAGCTATGCTATCTAAACCTGTACCCCCTAGCCACAGGAAGTTTTTTTTTTTTGAGTCAGAGTCTCACACTGTTGCCCAGGCTGGAGTGCAGTGGCACACTCATAGCCACCACAGCCTTGACCTACTGGGTTCAGGCGATCCTTCCTCCTCAGCCTTCCAAGTAGCTGGAACTACAGGCGCACGCCACCATAACCGGCTAATTTTTTGATT
>NW_007253720.1:665486-668502 GCF_000164805.1 Carlito syrichta | reverse complement strand
TAATTCCGGCTACTTGGAAGGCTGAGGTGGAAGGATCGCCGGAGCCCAGCAGGTCGAGGCTGCAGTGGCCAGGAGTGACCACTGTACTCCAGTCTGGGCTACAGAGTGAGACTCCAACTCAAAAAAAAAAAAAATTAGCTGGGTATGGTAGCACGCTCCTGTAGTTCCAGCTACTTGGAAGGCTGAGGCAGAAGGATCACCTGAGCCCATCAGGTTGAGGCTGTGGTGGCTGTGAGCCACTGCACTCCAGCCTGGGCAACAGAGTGAGACTCCAACTCAAAAAAAAAAAAAAAAAAACTAAATAAAATGAGAGATTCAGTTCTTCCATTGCACTAGTCATATTTCAAGTGCCTAACAGTCACATATGGCTCGTGTGGACTGTATTATTGGACAATGCAGATAAGTGAGATGTGTAATATCCCCATCATCACTCTGCTCTAAAGAATTAGTCTAATCCACAAAGTAGAAGGTGATTCAGTCCCACCACATTCACATTCCAATTTATGGAATACAGAAAGAAGAATATAGCCAGGGGCAGTGGCTCACGCCTATACTCCTGGCACTTTGGGAGGCGGAGGCAAGAGGATTGCCTAAGCCAGGGGTTTGAGACCAGCCTGGGCAACTTGTCAAGACCTCCTCTTTACAATAAATCAAAAAATTAACTGTGCGTGTCGGCGTGTGCCTGTAGTTCCAGCTACTTGGAAGGCTGAGGCAGAAGGATCACCAGAGCCCAACAGTCGAGGCTGTGGTGGTCATGAGTGTGCCACTGCACTTCAGCCTGGGTGACAGAGTGAGATGCCAATTTAAAAAAAAAAAAAGAAAAGAAAAAGAATATAAACAGTTTTCTTTCAGTGCCGTCACCCAGAGGATGAATGTGTCATTTCTGCTCACATCCCATTGGCCAGATTTAATCACATGGCCACACCTAGCTATAAAGGAAGCAAAAATATACAGTCTCTCAGAGAGGCTAGTCTCAAGGCACAGCAGCCTAGTATGGAAGGAGACTCAGGGAATGGACATGGGAAACGGTCAGCAGGGTCTGCACAGTCCCGTACCTCCAGCAGCTGGCAGGTCTCAAGCAGCATCCGTGCAGACCCACCTGTGCGGCAGTGGCCTCTCTTCCCTCCTCAGAGTGTCCCAGTTCTGCCTGGGAGTCCCTGAGAGGAACCTCACAAGGGCCCACAAAACCATCCTGTCTCTGCAGTCGCCAGGCAGTCTAGCCCTGTTTTGATCTTCAGCCTCACGTCTACACGTCTGTGCCCCTGAAATCCCTTGGAAGGGCATCACCTCTACCTCGACCATCCTGAGAGGTCAGTGGCTCAGTGACCCCAAGGCAGAGCCTTTCCCACTGAGCTGGGGACTGGGTTGGCTCCTCCTGAGCTGCATTAGCTCACCTGGGCCTTGGAGCAGCCCTGCTTTGCCCCAAATCGCCTCTGGTCCATCTGGAACCTGGGCTTTTAGCTTTTTGCTATAAGCCCTTCGCTCTATAGAGTGCTTAAGTCTGGTCCAAAGGAGTGAGGAGGGGGTACAAATCCTTCTGTCTACTTCCAGACATTTCTTCTCCCTCCCATAGAGCAAAACTTCCTGAGTAAATGGATGGAGACCAAGAAAAGCTGCAGGGGATATGAAGGAGTAGCAACCACGTCACAGTGCACTGTTATTCCCAGGCCCCTTTTATGGACCTCACCTGAGATCGTCTGACCTCTCTGATTCACTTGGGTGGCATCTGCCCTCTCACGGAACCACACTTCTCTTCCTTGGTTTGGCGATTTCCCCTGTGTCCAAGAGATGCCCAGCCACCCATGTTTTGCAGTACACATGGCTCAGCGTTTGTAGGGAAGGGCATCTCCTGGAAAGGAGCAAGCCTGGGTTCCAGAGAGGGTTCTCCTGCTCTTGCCCCTTCAAACTGGCATTTGTTGCTTAGAGATAGACAGGCTTTTATTTCAAGGGAGGGGGATCAGCCGCTCAGGGCGTAGCTTGGCAGCCTTCAAATCATGCATATCAGCTTTTTAACGAGCAACTTCACTGTCAGAATGTTTTTGAGAACATCAGCAAAGATGTAATGGCAAGAGTGCTCATGATAACATGTTTTCTGCCTTTTTGTAGAGATGGGAGTCTTGCTATGTTGCCCAGGCTGGTCTCAAACTCCTGGCCTAAAGCGATCCTCCCACCTCAGTCTTCCAAAGTGCTGGGACTACAGACATGAGCCACCACACCCGGCCCCAACATTTTTATAATAGTGAAAAATTGGCAACAGCCTAAATGCTTAAGAGTAAGGGAATTTATTAAATTGTGGACATCTGTACAATGGAGCATTGATCAGCTTTCAAAAATTATGCTGTAGATTAATATTCATGGACTTGAAAAATGGTCATAGTAAATTGGGAGAAAAAAAGTCACGGTGGTTGAGGCCATTTTTGTCAATATAAACACTGCTAACTGTGCCGATGGATAGATATCCAAGCTAACCCTGGTTGATTTTAGATGATGAGAATTTTTAATATCTTTTTTGCTATATGTATCTTCTAGGTGGGTGTCTGTTACCTTGTAAAGGGAAGAAAATGGTAAGAATTATTTTCAGTTCAAAACCAGACTGCTTCTCTTTCAGACCAACTCAAATCCAAAGGATCAACAACACCAAGCAAGTGTTGGTGAGCACGTGCAGCAGCCAGGCCTCTCTGGCCTGGCTGATGCAAGTATGAACTGTAACAACCACTCTGGAAGACTGTTTGGCAGTATTACTAAAGCAAAACAGACATTCACCATATGACCAGCAATTCCTGGATGCATGCCAGCAGAAATGAGTGTTTATGTACCCTAAAACACATGGACAGAATTGTTCAATATAGTTTTTTTTTTTTTTTGAGAAGAAGTCTCACTCCGTCACCCAGGCTGAAGTGCAGTGGCACACTCACCACCACCACAGCCTCAACCCGCTGGGCTCAGGCCATCCTTCCGCCTCAGCCTTCCAAGTAGCTGGAACTACAGGCACGTGTTACCATGCCCAGCTAATTTT
>NW_007253720.1:663066-665053 GCF_000164805.1 Carlito syrichta | reverse complement strand
AAAAAAAAAAAAAAAGAAAAGAAAAGAAAAGAAATATCAATGCTCACCAGCCATACAATGAGGGAAACAAGTTCTTACCTATTCATACTACAGAAAACTACAGAACGGTGCAAAAGAGCTAAGGACTACAGCATGCTACACCATAGATGAATCTCGCAAGTGTAATGTTGAGTGAAAAGAAGCCTGATACTGAAGAACACACCCTATGATTCCATTTACATGAGGGTCAAAATAAGCCAAATGAATCTACGAGGATAGAGACCAGAATAGAGGTTATCTTTGGGGACATTATTAATGAGGAAGGAACATGAGCGTAGGGTGCTGAGAATGTTCCGTTTCAGTGTTGTCCAAAAGAAATCTAATGCCAGCTACATAAGTAATTTAACATTTTCTATCAGTCAAATTTAGGAAGCTAAAAAGAAATAGACAAAATTAATTTTAATGACATATTTTTATTTAAATGTAAATATTGTTATCTGGACATCAATCAATTGCAAACATTATCAGTGATGTAGGTCACTTCTTTTGTTCTTTTGTTCAAAGCTGTTGAGAGTGCATTTGACACTGACAGCCTGTCTCAGTTCCACCTAGCCACATATCAGTGGCTCAATGGCCGTGTGTGTCTGATGGCCACTATACTGAATAGCTCAGGACTTTATCTCGATCTGAGTGATGGTTTAATGGGTGTTTAAGAGGGGATCCCGAAAGACCCGGAATTATTTTTTGGAGGGCGGACCCCTTATGGTACAGGCTTCCCCTGCTAGATCAGTGTTCTAGGAACCCACTGGCATCAGTGTACCAGCTAGCATTGCTGTGAGAGGCTGTATTCGGCTTCAGTGATTTTTTCTGGAGATTCTTTCAACATGGTCTACCCGTTTCATGATGAGTGATTTACAAGCACACCTGCCCACACGATGATGAGTATTTACCGGTTTTTGGCCAAAGACGGCATGGCTCCCATGTCCCACCCTCCGTATTCACCCAATCTCACCTCGATTGACATTTTTCTGTTTGGCTGGATAAAAAAGTCCTCCAAGGGAAACATTTTGCTGATGTGGAAGAGGTGAAACAAAAAACGGCAGAAAGACTAAAAGACATTCAAAGTGACGAGTTCAAAAACTGTTTTGAGTAGTGGAAAAAAATGTCTCAATAGGTGTATTGTATCAAACAGAGGGTACTTTGAAAGTGACTGAAGTTTCAACATGTAAAAATAAATACATAATTTTTATAAATAAATTCCTTTTCTTTTGGGACCCTCCCGATATACTTACGTAAAAACTCATCAAACTGTACATTTAAGATATAATACCTCAATAAAATAAATTAATGCAAAAATTTTAAAAGCCTTTGAAACAAGAGGTTCAAGAGTCATATCAAGCAAAGGAAAGCAGCCCATGGCAGCTCAGATCAGCTGACCAGTGAGCTCCTGGACCCAGTGTGGCTCAGCAATCCAAGATAACCCTTTATCATAGCTCGCTTCCCTGCATGACAGAAACTCCATTCAGGGGATGTGTGTGGAGGAGGTGGGGGCACAAGCCAGGTCCACCAAAAGAAGGAAGCGCAGAGGCGTGGGGGAACACCCTCTCGCTGATAGGGGTGTGAAGCGACTCTAAAGGTTTGAACATGGTGGCCAGGCACCGTGGCTCACGCCTATAATCCTAGAGCTTTGCGAGGCTGAGGTGAGAGGATTGCCTGAGCCCACGGGTTCGAGACTAGCCTGGGAAACTTGGCAAGACCGCATCTCTACAATAAATCAAAAAATTAGCCGGGTGTGGTAGCGTGCACCTGTAGTTTCAGCTACTTGGAAGGCTGAGACGGAAGGATCTCCTGATCCCAGCAGATCGAGGCTGCACTGGCCGTGAGTATGCCACTGCACTCCAAGCTGGGTGACAGAGTGAGACTCCAACTAAAAAAAATTTAAAAATTTAAAAAAAAGTAGCCGGGCTCGGTGGCTCAGCCTGTAATCCCGCGCCTTTGGGAGGCTGAG
>NW_007253720.1:661380-662973 GCF_000164805.1 Carlito syrichta | reverse complement strand
CAAAAAAAAAAAAAAAATTTAAAAAAAAGTCTGCACACGGCGCCTTATCCCTGCTTGCCCAGAGGTAAAGAGAATGTTCTGGGCTCCTGCAGAGGAAGGCAGGTGAGGTCCCAGGGAGGTCCCATGGGCACAGCTGTATTAGTGTACACCGAAATAATCTGGTATGTGAATCCGAATCCCACCTCAGGAATCCTGGCCTAAGCTATGGTTCTCAGGGGAGACCTCTGGAGGTGGATTTTGTCATTCCTGAGTGGAGCAGCTGTCATCATCACCATTCCTACAGACAAGAAAACTGAGCCCCAAAGAGGCTCCTAACAGCCTGTACACATGCTGTTAACAAGTGGTAGGGATTTAAAACCACGCCAGCCTGTATCTTCACTATAACACACCATGTTCTCTTAGTCACCCTTGAAAGAAGTGCTCTCCTTTTCTTGTAGGAGAAAGCCAAGGTACTGAGGAAGGATTCTAGTGTCAAAATATCACATTCTGACTTGTCAGTTCCTCAAAAAGTTAAATGTAAAACTATCATATGACCCATCAAGTCCACTCCTAAGTATATACCCTAAGGATTTAAAAAGCAGGTACTCAAAGAGGTACATGTACCCACATGTTCATAGCAGCACTATTTGCAATAGCCAAAAGGTGGAAACGGCCCAAATCTCTATCAATGGATGAATAGATAAACACAGTGTAGCATTTGCACACAGTGGACTATTATGCAGTCATAAAAGAGAATAAAGTATTGATACACAATAACAGAGACTGAACCTCAAAAACTAAGTGAATGAGCCTGGCTCAGTGGCTCAGCCTGTAATCCCTCGCTTTGGGAGGCTGAGGTGAGTGGATTGCCTGAACCCGTGGGCTCAAGACCCACCTGGGCAACTTGGCGAGACCTCATCTCTACAATAAATCAAAAATTAGCCGGGCGTGGTAGCGCGCGCCTGTAGTTCCAGCTACTCGGAAGGCTGAAGCGGAAGGATCGCCAGAGCCCAGCGGGTCGAGGCTGCGGGGGCCGGGAGCGGCCACTGCACTCCAATCTGGGCGACCGAGTGAGACTCCAACTCAAACAAACAAACAAACAAACAAAAACTAAGTGAATGGCCAGGTACGGTGGCTCATGCCTGTAAACCCAGATCTTTCTGAGGCCAAGGTGGGAGGATTGCTTGATCCTAGGAGTTGAAGACCAGCCTGGGTAACATGGCAAAACCTAGTCTCTACAAAAAATAAAACTAGCCAGGCATGAGGGCGTGCACCTGTAGTCCCAGTTATTTAGGATGCTGAGGTGGAAGAATCACCTGAGCCTAGTGGGTTGAGACTGCCGTGAACCCTGATTGTCGTGATCATGCCTCTGCACTCCAGCCTGGGCAAGAGAGTGAGATCCCAACTCAAAACAAAACAACAAAAGTTAAAAAACCAAGTAAAAGAAGTTAAACACAAAAGGTCACATATTGTATAACCCAGGTTAAATGAAATATCCTGAACAGGTACATCCACAGGGACAGAACACAGGTTGGTGGTTACCAAGGCAGGAGGGAAAGGGAATGGGGAGACACTGCTTCTCAGGTATGGAGGTTTTCTGGGGGGGGGGGGGGG
>NW_007253720.1:652092-661360 GCF_000164805.1 Carlito syrichta | reverse complement strand
AAGTGTTTGGAATTAAAGAAGTGGTGGTTGTACAACACTATGAAAGTCCTAAACGGCCTTCACATTCTTTCACTTTTTTTTTTTGAGTTGGAGTCTCACTCTGTCACCCAGGCTGAAGTGCAGGGGCACGCTCCCGGCCACCACAGCCTCGACCCGCTGGGCTCCAGCAATCCTTCTGCCTCAGCTTTCCAAGTAACTGGAACAACAGGCGCACGCTACCACGCCCAGCTAATTTTTTATTTATTGTAGAGATGAGGTCTGGTCAAGTTGCCCAGGTGGGTCTCGAACCTGCGGGCTCTGGCAATCCACTCACCTCAGACTCCCAAAGCACGGGATTACAGGCTGAGCCACTGAACCCAGCTACATTTTTCACTTTAAAACGGTTAATTTTGTGTTATGTAAATTTTACCTCAATAATAAAAAAACTGAAAGCCACTGAAATGCACACTTAAAATGGCAAATTTTATGTTACATACATGTTACCACACACACAAAAAACACTCCCAGAAGTACTCTGGCATTGGAACACCAAATGTTTCCCATGTTGAGTCACCCAGCCCTGGGAAACACAACAAGTCCACAACGAATGTTTGATGTTTTTCACTGGTTTTTAGGCTGTGCTGGAGGGGCCCTCTTCTGGAGGAAGGAGGATTGAATGGCTGGAGGCACAGGCAGCCTGGGTTCAAACCCTGTGTCTGTCACTTGCCAGCGTGATGACCCTGGGTGAATTAATAAACCTGTCTATGCAAGATTTCTAATCAGTGAGTCTGGAGCCACTGTGCCTACCTAGAGGGTTGTTCTAGGGATCGAGTGAAATGGCAGTGCCGGAAAAGCACTTGGAACAGCCCCTGGGACACAGTGAGGGCTCAGTTGTGTCAGCTGCTGTGATGGGGAGATGAGCAGCTCTGGCGTGGTCCACCGGCCTGGCCACTCCATCTTCCCACGTGTCCACCACACCCCTCTCCGTGATGCATTGTGTGCTACTGGCTTCTGTTTTGGGCAGGACAGCAGCTATCACCCTCAAGACAGGCTGACTCCCAAATGAGGAGACTTCTTGTGATGAAAGACCAAGGAAGCTCCAGAGACCATTTCGTGGCTTTTGTTTCCATCAGCAGTGGAGAGCTCCCAGCAGCACGTTAACTCCATGCAGAATAATCAGAGTGACTCCTGTGTCCTCGGGCTGCTTGTGCAATTGGGCACATTTATTATGAGTTCTGTTTCTCTGTCATTCGCCACGTGGATGACACCGCTCCTCTCGGCAATGAGACTCCCCTCTCCCATCCAGGTCATTTCCTGTGCTCTGTGATATGGAAGAGACTTGGAGACATGGGAAACATCCCACACAGCTGACCGGCCAGGTTCAGAGGTCCACCCAGCTGCAGAGGAGTCATCAGGCTCAGAAAGCACCCTGTCCACACCTGCAAACCCACTGTGCCTCTTGCCCATGCCCAAGCCACCTGTGTGATTTTGAAAAGCCATTGTTTTAAAAAGAATTAAAATTATTTTGCTCACTGTGATGAAGAAAGTCGCCATGTTGTGAAACGCTCTATGGAGAGACCTACGTGACTAGGAACCAAGGGACGCCTCCAGCCAGTGGCTCACGAGCAGCGGAGGCCTCAGTTGAACAACTCGTGAGGACCTGAATCCTGCCAACAGCCATGGAGTGAGCCAGGAAGCACAGTCTTCCCGGTCAAATCTCAGGATGACTACAACCTTGGAAAACCTAGAGTCTAAAGACCCCACGAGGCTGCACCCAGATTTCTGATCCACGGCACTGTGAGATACTGTTGTCTTAAGTCACTGCACTCGAGTAACTTGTTATGCAGTGAGAGGTGGCTAACAGTGGTTGAGGCTTAGTTTTATATGTTCACTTGTCTAGGATACAGTCCCCAGTTACTCAAACACTAATTGAGCTGTTAGGGACAGTATTTTGTAGATACGATTAAAGTCCCTAGCCAGTTAACGTTAAGTAATGGAGATTATCCAAAATAATCTGGGTAGGCCTGATTGAGTCTGTTGAAAGGCCTTACGAGAGAAGAGCGGAGGCTGCCCAGAAGAAGGAAGACTTCCTGTGGCCAGCAGCTTCAGCCCAAGACTTCCAGCCCGCTTTCCTCACAGCTTGGCCTGAGGATTTCAGAGCTGCCTCGCCAGCCCCTGTGAGAGTGGTAGCCGATTCCTTGCAATAAACATCTCTCTGTGTGTATGTATGTGTGTGAATAATGAAAATTGTTTAGTAGGTAATACATCACAAAGAATAAAGGAATCAAAACAATAAAGAGGCCATGTCATGAAAAAGAAGACTCCTCTCTCCCCACCTCTCAGCTCCTCTCACCCATGAGATCACCAGGACCTGTTTTTTGAACATCCTTCTAGAGATAGTCTATGTGTATGGGAATATATGTTTGTCCTTGCCTCCTGAGCCTCATGCAGCACAAGTGATACCATACACAGAGTTCTGTACTTTTCCTTTTTTTTTTGTGACTTCACTATTGTGGTTCTCTCCATATCAGTTCATGGAACTGTCTCCTTTTTAATGACTACATTGTATTCCATTTCATAGGTGTGCAACGCTGGATTCAATCAGTTCCTGATAGATAGACATGTAGGTTGTTCTGATATTTCTCTTTAGCAAGCAGAGAAACAATGGATGCCCTTGCAGAAGGGAATGGGAATCTGATTTCCTTCTGTTGGAGATGGGGCTTCCTCTCCCTTCCCCTCCCGCTTTTCCTATGGACTTGCCTATATATCCAGTTCATATTCTATATTTTGTCCTACTTGACTTTGTCAAGACGCCCTTAATGCCCTGTGTTCAGCTTTTTCCAATAAATTCAAAAATTCGTTGGAGCTGTTTTTCCTCCACAGTAACTGGCACTGAAATGACCTGAAAGGCAACGCTAGCTAAGAGCGTCTCTCCATAAAGATCTGGCCCATCCTTTCCAGTCTTCTGAAGGTTTGGCTGTGGGGAGAACAGGAAGGAAGACGGAGGATGAAGGGTACTTACTTTCAGGACAGGAAAACACTGTTCTTTGGCAGGAGCCCCAAGTTCGAATAGCAACCACTGTTCATTAGCAAGAACGTCCAATCATCACGTAAGTTCTGAAAATCAGCCAGTCAGCACCAGCCTCTCTCAGGAACTCGCTCCTGAGAGTCAGGGGGACCCAGGACAGCCTGGAAGGCAGCCAGTCAGACAGCCTCTCCTCCTGGACAGCGGTGGAGAAGCAGGCGCCCACTCTAGTGCCCAGGCTTCCAGAAGTCAGGGACTCAAAGCAGGCTTCCTCCCGTGGCAGGCTAACACCCCAAGACCCCTTAGATTCCTGGACTTCCACTTCAGAAGCCCGCAGCCCCTGGATGCCAGGCTTCCCCAAATCAGCTCTGGGATGCTGGGGAAGCTTTACCACACAAGCACAGCTCTCTCTTGCAGGCAAACAGGAAGTTCACCTTTTTTGCATCAAATGTCAAATTCAACTTAATGCAACTCGTTTAACAGTTGGACCTGTTTGTGGTTTGTTGTGAGTTCAGACTTGTGAGTGACAGATGTACTCAAGCGGCTGTGAGCTTAACAAATTCAGGGTCCGAGGTGGGAGGTGGTTTTATTATCTGTTTTTAAAATTGTGTATAATAAAATTCACAAATGCCAAAAATCAGGTGTAAATTTTGTGATGAACTCTCTGAGCAGTGGACATTTGTCAACCAAGAAAAATTACTTTGAAGCTCTTTGGGCAGTATATAATTGTTCATTTAATATTAAAAAATGGTGGAAAGTCAGATATAAATTAGCACATATTAACAGCTAAGCATAAAATAAACATATAATTTCCTTGACTAGTACTAAGGAAAGTGATTAACAAATTAAAAAAATTTTTTTTTCTGGCCTGGAGCAGTGGCTCAAGCCTATAATCCCAGCACTCTGGGAAGCGGAGGCAAGAGGATTGCCTAAACTCAGGGGTTTGAGACTAGCCTGAGCAACACGTGTAGAGACATCGTCTCTACAATAAATCAAAAAATTAGCCAGGCGTGGTGGCACTGTGGATCCAGTTACTTGGAAGGCTGAGGCAGAAGGATCACCTGAGCCCAGCAGGTTGTTGAGGCTTCGGTGGCCATGAGTGTGCCACTGAACTCCAGTCTGGGCCACAGAGTGAGACTCAAACTAAAAATAAATAAATAAATACATAAATAAATACATAAATAAATAAATAAAATTTTCTTACATAATTATTTTATTCTCAAATTATTATTATTTTTTGAGATGGGGTTTTTCTCTGTCATCCAGGCTGGAGTGCAGTGGCACAATCATAGTTCACTGTAGACTTGAACTCCTGGACTCAAGTGATCCTCTGTTCTCAGCCTCTTGAGTAGCTAGGATTACAGGTGCATGCCACCACACTCGACTAATTTAAAAAAAATTTCTTTGTAGAAATGGGATCTCACTTTGTTGCTCAGGCTGGTCTCGAGTTCCTAGCCTCAAACCAATCCTCCTACCTTGGCCTCCCAAAGTGCTGGGATTACAGGCATGAGCCACCACACCCAGTCAAATATTTTTGACTAAGTGGGATTCAGATTAAAAAGATAAAACAGGCCAGGCACGGTGGCTCACACCTATAATCCCAGCACTTCGGAGGCTGAGGTGAGAGGATTGCTTGAGCCCACAGGTTTGAGGCCAGCCTAGGCAACTTGGCAAGACCTCATCTCTACAATAAATCAAAAGAATAAAAAAAAGATAAAACAGTTGCAGCAGAAGTTGTAATGGCCTTCCACACTGCAAATCATCATCAGTCTTTCTATTCAAATAACTATTTGAACGTACTACTAATCAAAGTATTAGCTGGGCTCGGTGGCTCAGCCTGTAATCCCACGCCTTTGGGAGGCTAAGGTGAATGGATTGCCTGAGCCCGCGGGTTCAAGACCCGCCTGGGCAACTTGGCGAGACCTCATCTCGACAATAAATCAAAAATTAGCCAGGCATGGTAGTGTGCGCCTGTAGATCCAGCTACTTGGAAGGCTGAGGCAGAAGGATCGCCGGAGCCCAGCAGGTTGAGGCTGCAGCGCCGGGAGTGGCCACTGCACTCCAGTCTGGGCAACAGAGTGAGACTCCAACTCAAAAAAAAAAAAAATCAAAGTATTTTCTGGTTCCAAAATTGTCAGCAAAATTTTAAATGCTAGGATAAAACCCACTAATAAAAAATATGAGTTCAATTTATTATTACAGAGATTACAAAATACCTACATACCTCATCATTTTCTGGCATTACTACTATATAAGTAATCACAACACAGAAACAACTTGCCCATCGTACAATATCTTTTCTCAGGAAAAGGGCTTGCAATAAGGCTACTTCAAGTCGATTCCCTTCCAGACGACATTCCGGAAACAGAAGCAAATATATGCAAAGACCCTTACTGAGCTGAAGTTCATGAGAATAATGTTAGTACTTATGATGGAGCTAATATAAGTAAAACTTTTGGTGGGTGTGTGCGTGGAGGTACAAACAGTGTGTATTCAAAGTTGAAGCAAAGCCTGCCTCATGATGTGGGAGGGGCTGGCAGTCCTCCCCTGCTCTGCACAGTACTGTTCTGTTCTAAAAGCAGCGAGGTTGGGTTGGGTACAGTGGCTCATGCCTATAGTCCCAGCACTTGGGAGGCCGAGGTGAGAGGACTGCCTGAGACCACGGGTTCGAGACCACCTGGGCAACTTGGTGAGATCTCATCTCTATGATAAATCAAAAAATTAGCCAGACGTGGTGGTGCACGCCTGTAGTTCCAGCTATGTGGTAGGTTGAGGCGGAAGGATCGTCTGAGCCCAGCAGGTAGAGGCTGCGGTGGCTGTGAGCATGTCACTGCACTCCAGCTTGTTGGGTAACAGAGTGAGATTCCGACTCAAACAAAACAAAACAAAACAAAAAAACCCCAAAACCAAAGCGTTGAAGCTGAAGTAACTGTCATGAAGTTGTTCTCCTACCTCTGCGTTTATAGTGCTCTGACTGAGCAATTTAAGGACCTTTATGATTCTGTTGACATTCAGAATTCTTCATTTCTCTCACATTCAAAAATCCATTGGCTGTCTTTAACAAATACAGTTGAAAGAATCTTTCATTCATTCAAAGCTCTGAAGTTTTACTTTAATTCTGAAGAAAAGGTCCCCCCAGATCTTGACTTTTTAGATAATCCATTGAATGAAGCCTACTTGTTTCTACTTGTTCATAGTTTGCAATGTCCATTTAGCAACAGATTATGCAAACTGAAAGAGTAAAGAGGGTTCTTAAGGTACCTCTCCACTGCTAAAGGAACTTGTTGGATGTGTTGAAAAAGAATTGAGGAAAAGTACATCCTTTGAATTATCAAAGCTGTTCTTAAAAGGAACTTTATGTATGAACAGGGAAATCAATTTTAGCCTAAAGTGGATAATTTTTACAACACACTATGACTTTTTATTGTATTTTATTTTGGTCTTACTCTGTTGCTTAGGCTGGAGTGCAGTGGCGCAATCACGGCTCTCCACAGCCTCGACCTCCTTGGCTCAGGTGATTCTTCTGCCTCAGCTTCCTGAGTAGCTGGGATTAAAGGTCCTTAAATTGCTCAGTCAGAACACTATCAACGCAGAGGTAATTTTTTTATTTTTGTAGAGACAAGATCTTGCGGTGTTGTTCAGGCTGGTCTCAAGTAATCCTCCCACCTTGACCTCCCAAAGTCCTGGGATTGTAGACGTGAGTCGCCGCACTTGGCCTATGACTAGCTTTTAATATGGATTTCATCCCCTGAAAAATTTAATTCCTTTACATACCTGTTACTAAATACTCTTCCAGCATAGAAACCAGTGGAATCATCATGTATCATGTGATGGAAAAGAAGGAATAAAATCTGCATGACACTGCATCCTGTGTTATGCAGCCAAAAAGAAGAACTACAAATGGATGGCCATACTCCTTTTTGTCAGCGGACAACACTTTGAAGAGTTGCTGATCACGAACTGCCATGTGATCCCTGAGATGGAAAAGCCAGTTGTGCTATGAAAGATGGTACATGTGCTTCAGTCAATCAACTTAAAGAGCGATTCTCAGCACTGTTAATTCTATGGATATGTGTTCAATACGTTGGCTTACGGTGCTAATGTCCATCATAATTTACCACTAATGAATGTCCAGTGACCAAAAGAACAAACTAAATTGGATGTGACCTCTACAGAAGCCGTGTTAAAACATAAATAAGGCCGGGAGTGGTGTCTCACGCCTGTAATACCAACACTTTGGGTGGCAGAGGCAAGAGGATTGCCCGAACCAAGGGGCTTGAGACCAGCCTGGGCAATCTGGCGCCTAGGCTGCAATAAATAAAAATAAATCAAAACATCAAAAAATTACAATAAATCCAAAAAATTAGCTGGGCGTGATGGTGTACTCATGTCGTTCCAGCTACTTGGGAGGCTGAGGCGGAAGGATCGCCTGTGCTCAGCAGGTCGAGGTTATGGTAGGTGTGACCATCCCACTGCACTCTAGCCTGGGTGACAGAGTGAAACTCTGACTCAAAAGAAAAAAAAAAGTAAATGGAACACAGACTTTGACTGCAAGGAATTTTATAAACAAATTCTGCAAAATGAGGAACTTTCAAGGAAAGTCAAATCTCTAGGGAAATAAAAATGAAAGAGGTGAATGTAATTTAGATATTTATAATTTATTCCAGATAAACAATGAATATCTTACCAAAAGTAACATACAAAGAACAGAAGCATGTTAATGCAGTATTTTGCTATTTCAATGTGCATACGCATTACAAATAATTCAAATGTCACTGATGTCCTGCGCTTTGATTTGTTAAATGTGAAGACACTACCCCCTCAGCTTCTGTGCCTCTATGCCTTTGTCCATGCCTGTCTGAAATGCCTCCCTCCTACTCCTGAGTGGTCAGATTTGAATTCTCTTTCGAGCCCATCTCAAAACTCTAGTAATAATAATCCCTTAATGAGGGCTGACTCTGTGCTGAGCATGGCCCTAAGTGTCTTTGGTGTGTTAAGTCATTTACCCTCCCTGAAGCTATTATTCTTGATGATAATAATACATACCATAGGGTAGATATTACTTTTTCTATTTTATGAATAAAGCAGTGAGGCAGCAGAGAAGAAAGTTCTACAATCTGAAAGCAGCAAACCGGGATTCCACAGGACAGTGCAGCCTTGGAGTCACTCCTGCATGTGGCCCACTCTGCCCAGGAACTCTCTCTCCAGGCTCTGACCAGCTTTCCAACTGAACGTCGGAACCACACAATCAAGCAGTTTACTATGGTGTTTTCTTCTTGTGATGGAGCCTAAAATTACTAAATTACTAAATTTGTCTCATTTCCCCCTTTCAAAGGAATTCTGCAGCAACCAAGAGGTAAAAACAACCCAAGTATTTACCAACAGATGAATAAACAAAATGTGGTAGGAAAAGGTGTAACTATAGTGATGATAAAAAGCTCAGGCCGGGTTCGGTGGCTCAGCCTGTATTTCCAGCACTTTGGGAGGCTGAGGCAAGTGGATTGCCTGAGCCCACAGGTTTGAGACCAGCCCAGGCAACTTGGTGAGACCTCGTCTCTACAAAATAAATCAAAAATTAGCCAGGCGTGGTAGTGCGCGCCTGTAGTTCTGGCTACTTGGAATGCTGAGGTGGAAGGATCGCTGGAGCCCAGCAGGTTGACGCTGGGGTGGCCGTGAGTGTGCCATGCACTCCAGCCTGGGTGACGGAGTGAGACTCCAACTTAAGAAAGAAAAAAGTTCAGTGATTGCAAGGGGTTCGGTGGGTTGAATAGGCAAAGGCAGGGGATTTGTAAGGGTAGTAAACGACTCTCTAACACTATAGAATACTTTGTGAATGCATGACACTCTGTACTTGTCAAAATCCATAGAATTGCAACACAAAGAATGACTATGTATACACAATTTTTTTTTTGAGTCCGAGTCTCTGTCACCCAGGCTGGAATGCAGTGACATGCTCATGGCTACCACAACCTCAACCTGCTGGGCTCAGGCGACACTTCTGTCTCGGCCTTCCAAGTAGCTGAAATTACAGGCATGCGCCACCACACCCAGCAAATTTTTGGATTTATTGTAGAAACAAGGTCTTGCCAAGTTGCTCAGGCTGGTATCGAACCCCTGAGCTCAGGTAATCCTCTAGCCTCCACCTCCCACAGTGTTGGAATTACAGGCATGAGCCACTGAGCCTGGCAGATGTATATAAATTTTAAAAAAATTATTTAGGAGGCAAGGCACAGTGGCTCATGCCTGTAATCCCAACACCTTGGG
>NW_007253720.1:648358-652072 GCF_000164805.1 Carlito syrichta | reverse complement strand
CACATGACAGGAGTTCCTTTTCAAGGCTAAATAATATTCCATTGTATGTACACACCAACCTCCCCCACCATCTGCCATCCACTTATGTGATTGTTCCATTTCAATGTATGTGTATAGCGATACTGGAATTGTTGACCCCGTGTGAAATAACTTTATCAAGTAGAGAACAGTGCTTATGTGCAGTATCTTTTGCCTTTAATCTTGCAGACTCCACTCATTTCCAAAGCTTCTTAAATCGGCGTCTTTCCCCCCACCCCGTCAATGAGATTGTTGATTACATTTTAATGCAGTTATATTAATTTGTTAATATATTAATATTAATTGTTAATATTAATTTGTTAATGTTAATTATATTAACATTCTATATTCCATCCTAGGATCCCTCAATCTTCTAAATGATTTTTTTTTTTTTTTGAGTTGTAGTCTTACTCTGACACCCAGGCTGGAGTTCAGTGGTACACTCATGGCCACCACAGCCTTGACTTGCTGGGCTCAGGCGATCCTGCCACCTCAGCCTTCCAAATAGCTGTAACTACAGGCACACGCCAACAGGCTTGGCTAATTTTTTAAAAAATTTATTGTAGAGATGAGGTCTCACCAAGTTGCCCAGGCTGGTCTTGAACCCCTGGGCTCAGGCAATCCTCTAGCCTCAGCCTCCCAAGGTGTTGGGATTACAGGCATGAGCCACTGTGCCTTGCCTCCTAAATAATTTTTTTTTAATTTATATACATCTGCCAGGCTCAGTGGCTCATGCCTGTAATTCCAACACTGTGGGAGGTGGAGGCTAGAGGATTGCCTGAGCCCAGGGGTTCAAGACCAGCCTGGGCAACTTGGTGAGACCTCATCTCTACAATAAATTTTTTAAAAAATTAGCCAAGCCTGTTGGCGTGTGCCTGTAGTTACAGCTATTTGGAAGGCTGAGGTGGCAGGATCGCCTGAGCCCAGCAAGTCAAGGCTGTGGTGGCCATGAGTGTACCACTGAACTCCAGCCTGGGTGACAGAGTAAGACTACAACTCAAAAAGAAAAAAATCATTTAGGAGATTGAGGGATCCTAGGATGGAATATAGAATATGACAAATTAATATAACTGCATTAAAATGTAATCAACAATCTCATTGACGGGGTGGGGGGAAAGACGCCGATTTAAGAAGCTTTGGAAATGAGTGGAGTCTGCAAGATTAAAGGCAAAAGATACTGCACATAAGCACTGTTCTCTACTTGATAAAGTTATTTCACACGGGGTCAACAATTCCAGTATCGCTATACACATACACTGAAATGGAACAATCACATAAGTGGATGGCAGATGGTGGGGGGGGTTGGTGTGTACATACAATGGAATATTATTTAGCCTTGAAAAGGAACTCCTGTCATGTGCTACAAGATGGAGGAACCTTGAGGACATTACGCTAAGTACAATAAGATAGTCACAAAAAGACAACTACCATATGGTTCCATTTACATGAAGTATCTAGAGTAGTCAAACTCATAGCGACAGAAGGTAGAAAGATGATCCTCTGAGGCTGGTGGGAAACAGGGAGCTGTTGCTCGATGAGTATAGAGTTTTGGTTTTGCAAAATCAAAAACAGTTCCGGTGGTTGGTCACACAACAAAGTGAATACGAGGGAGAACCAAAAAAAAAAAAAAACCCCAAACCCCAGAATTAATTTATAACAAATTACGTATTTGTTTTTACAAGTTTAAACTTCAGTCACCTTCCAAGTACGCTCTGTTTGATGCAATACAGCTATCGAGATTCTTTTTTCCACTGCTCAGAACAGATTTAAACTTGTCAATTTTGATGACTTTTACTGCTTCTGCCGTTTCTTATTTCACCTCTTCCACACTGGCAAAACGTTTCTCTTTGAGGTCTTTTTTCATATGGAAAAAGAAAAAAAAAGATACTTGGAGAGAGAATGGGTGAACAGGGAGGGTGTGGTATGGGGGTCATGCTGCTTTTGGTCAAAAACTGGCGAAAACAGTGTGGTGTGGGCAAGTGCATTGTCATGGTAGAAGAACCAGTCACCTGTTTGCCACAGCTCAGGATGTTTTTTCCCACAAATTGTGACACAGCCTTCTCAAAACTTTGGTTGACCATTTGATCTGGAGGAACAAATTCCAAGTGTACTGCAAGGGTCCCACCCTCCAAAAGATAATTCCGGTTTTCTTGGGATCCCCAATCGTATACTTAATACTACTGAACTGAAATGGTTAAATGGTAAACTTTATGTTATGTGATTTTTTAAAATGTCACAATTAAAAAGAAAAAGAAAAAAGGAATTCTGTCTTTGCCTTCTCAGCTTCTCCCCAACATCTGCCTTTTATTTTTATTTTACTTATTTATTTTTGAGTCAGAGTCTCACTGTCACCCAGGCTAGAGTGCAGTGGCATGCTCATGGCCACCACAGCCTCAACCAACTGGGCTCAGGTGATCCTTCCACCTCAGCCTTCCAAGTAGCTGGAACCACAGGCAAGCGCCACCACACCCAGATAATTTTTTGATTTATTGTAGAGACAAGGTCTCACCAAGTTGCCCAAGCTGGTCTTGAATCCCTGGGCTCAGGCAATCCTCTCACCTCTGCCTCCCAAGGTGCTGGGATTACAGGCGTGAGCCACTGCGCCTAGCCCCTTCTTCCTTTTAAGAAGACAGTTTTTGGTGGCTTCAAATCTGGGTTTTTGAGATGAAGGAGAGGAAAAGAGAGACAAAGCCTAACAAGGCATGTGCAGCAAAAAGAACTGAGGGAAACACACAGCCAGGAAGAGGAGAATGGAACTCAGTTGAAGGAGGGGAAAGTAGAAACTTACTTTGGCCAGCTATGTGGGTGTGTGTTGGGGCAAAGAGATTTTGGAGTTGGGAGTTGAGATTGAGTAGTGAAAGTTTCCTGGTTAGCAGTAAAATAAATGAAAGAAGAATTTTAAGAAGTGCTCTGGGCGGGAGGAGGGGCGAGGACATATAACATCAATAAGGGTACCCACACTTTACCTCTACGATGACCACGTATGTACCTAACCCTCAGTTGTACCCCACATTTTAAAAATAAAATAGTTTTTTTAAAAAAGAGGTGCCCTGAGCTCAGATTTGGATCCTCTTTGACATTCTTCTAGAGACACTAATAAAATTGTTAATTGTTCCTCATTGCTGGCCTGTTTCTCTGAGCAGAACTCTGTTGAGAATAATAATAATAAACTAGACCATATGAAACTGCTGGCATTTAATAGTTTTTGACCCAGAAAAAGAGGCAATTTTATATGATTTAATTTTTTTGTTAGTTTAAAATTTTATTTTCAAACATCCTCAAGAAATTTAAAATATTCTGGAGTCCTTTCTTTATAACATGCTCACCTTGCACTTTACTACATTAGAACACGAAAAAAAGAAAAGGAAGAAAGAGCAAGAAAAACTCTACCTGTGCACACACTATCCATGGAACTTTGTCTGAGTTGGAATAATATGGCTTAATTTTGACATTTTTTTTTTTCTTTTTGAGTTGGAGTCTCACCCAGGCTGGAGTGCAGGGGCGCGCTCACTGCCACCGTAGCCTCCAGGTGGATTAGGTGATCCTTAGGTGATCCTTCTGCTTCAGTCTTCCAAGTAGCTGGAACAATAGGCAAGCGCAGCCACACCCGGCATATTTTTTGATTTATTTTTTATTTTTTATTTTTTGAGTTGGAGTCTCACTCTGTCGCCCAGACTGGAGTGCAGTGGCCGCTCA
>NW_007253720.1:646494-648197 GCF_000164805.1 Carlito syrichta | reverse complement strand
GTGGGTCTCGAACCCGCGGGCTCAGGCAATCCACTTGCCTCGGCCTCCCAAAGCGCTGGGATTACAGGCTGAACCACCGAGCCCGGACACCACCACCTTTTAAAAAGCAACTTAATTTAGGGCAATATGGTTTTAAAAGCCACTTAACAAAAATACAAGAACACAAATTCACTTTTATGTATTTACTTTCCATTGGTGTAAATCCTTGAGGGGTCCAGCATCATATAGATTCTGTGTCCAATGGCCTTAGCAGGAAGGTTGCTTCGGAATTTGGCACAAACCATGTCAATGTTTCCATGGGTCCAAGTTACTGTTCCCCAGAGTACTCTGGACTTACTTGGTTTGCCTCAGGAGTCACTGTGTTGCTCTTTGCTATGTATACATAAACACATCTCTTGTCCAAAATAGAAATTGGTTTCCTCTCAGGCCTAAACACCTTCAGTTTTGAGAAGTGATGGGTGTGCTCCCTTTGGTTCTAGAGACCTCGCTTATAGCCAATAAAAATGGCCTTGGACCACAGCCTTCCAGACACATTTGCCTTTCAGAAGTCTTGTTTGCAGCAGGCCTTGCAGGCTTCAAGATGGCAGAAAGAGCTATATGATTTAATTTAACAACTGATACTTGTTTATCACTCACCATGAGTCACAGTTCCAAATGTTCTACAAGTGTCAATTCATTTAATCCTCACAACAACCCTATGAAGTAGCTCCTGTTATTTAACCCGTTTTATGGCCGAGGAAGCCAAGGCACAGAAAGGTTCAGAAAAGCAACCCAGCTGACAAGTGGTTGATCCAAGATCTGAATCCATTGGCCTCCAGAGTGCACGCTCTGAGCCACACGAGGCTTTGCCTTTTCTGGGCAAGATAGGAGCAAGGTGGCATGGGAAATGCAAAGATTAATGCAATGTGGCTCTTATTCCAGGCGGTAAGTCACGGCCTTAGGGCATTAGAAAGTAGAAAACAGCAAGGGGCAGGAAGACGGGCTCGGCAGAAGCCTGGCATGAGATTCCACACACATGCCGAGGTGGGCATGATGTGGGAGGGCAGGCTGGGGAGTGGAGAGCCTCTGGTGGGCCAGACATTGCACCCCAGGCACAAGGGGTGGGGCAGAGGTTGCACTGTTTGTCTGACACCCTTCCTGTTTGTGTTTTTTTCTGAGTGTGTTAGATTTCTTGCTGCGTAAGAAATCACTTCAAAATTCCATAGCTTAAGACAACAAATGTCTATCATCTCACAGCTTCTGGGTGTCGGGAATTCTGGATTGACTTAGTTGGGTGGTTCTGGTTATGGGCGTCTCATGAAATTTCACTCAAGATACTGACCAGGCCTGTAGCCCTCTAAAGGCTTGACTAGAGGGTCTGCTTCCAAGATGACCACCACAGCTGTTAGGAGGAGACTTTGTTCCTCGCCACCTGGGCTTTTCCATAAAGCTGCTTGAGTTGGGCATGGTGGCTCACACCTGTAATCCCAGCACTTTGGGAGGCAGAGGTGAGAGGACTGCCCAAGCCCAGGGATTCAAGACCAGCCAGGACAACTTGGTGAGATCTCATTTCCACAATTAATCAAGAAAAATTAGCCGGGCATGGTGGCACACGCCTGTAGTTCCAGCTACCTGGAAATCTGAGCCTAGCAGGTTGAAGTGCGGTAGCCGTGGGCATGCCACTGCACTCCAGCCTGGGCGACAGAGTGAGACTGACTCAAAAA
>NW_007253720.1:641978-646353 GCF_000164805.1 Carlito syrichta | reverse complement strand
CAGTGGCACACTCACAGCCACCATAGCCTTGACCTGCTGGGCTCAGGTGATCCTTCCACCTCAGCCTTCCAAGTAGCTGGAACTACAGGCATGTGACATCACGCCCCGCTAATTTTTTAGTTTATCGTAGAGACGAGATCTTGCCAATTTGCCCACGCTGGTCTTGAACCCCTGGGCCCAGGCAATCTTTTCGCCTACACTTCCCAAAGTGCTGGGATTACAGGCGTGAGCCACCACGCCTGGCTCTCATATATTATCCCACCCAACACGTTTTCCTTATGATGTTACTGAACTCCTTATGCAGGCAGATGGGGTCTATATTTTCTCATTTTAAATCTGAGCAGGGGCCTGTAGTCTTCCCAACCCATGGAGTTCAGCAAAAGTGATGCTGGTTGACTTCTGAGACTGGCTCATGAAAGGATACAGCCTCGGCCCGTCTTTGTCTCTCTTCCTCTGCTTGCCCTCAGAACCCAGCCACCCGGCTGGGAGGCAGCCCGGCCACAAGCAGAGGCCTCTAGCTGACAGCGATCGTCAGTTGCCAGACACGTGAGTCAACGAGCTCCCATAGGGTTCCAGCCACAGACCTTCAGTCTTTCCACTGAGGGCCCAGAAAGCACCGACACTATACCCTGTCTGACATTCTAGCCCACAGAAACCATGAGGGATCATGAGTAATTATTGTTGCTTTAAGCCACTAAGTGTTGGGTCATCTGTTATGCAGTAATAGGTAACTAGTGAAACATCAATCCTGAATGTCCTCTAACGAGCTTCAAGGGGGAAAAAAGATATCTATTTACTCACTCATCTATGAAACCCAAGAGGGCATATTTGGCTTCAGACACACTAGATAGAGGGGGCTCAAGTGATGTCATAGGGTTCTGTATCTCTCTTCTGTTTGCTCTACTTTTCTGTCAGCTCTAAGTTTTCCTCGATTTTACAGTTCAACATCTCAGTAGAAGTGTATTTTCCCAAAACAGCAGCATAAACCCCAAGGAAGACCTGAGTCACCTGCGATAACAGTGAGTCACGTTTTCAATTTCAATTCACAGAAAACTCTACTACCAGTGACATAAAGCTTAAACCATAAGGACACTTATTATTTACTTTGAAAAAGTCCCAGCCGGGCTCGGGGGCTCGGCCTGTAATTCCAGCACTTTGGGAGGCTGAGGTGAATGGATTGCCTGAGCCCGCGGGTTCGAGACCCGCCTGGGCAACTTGGCGAGACCTCATCTCTACAATAAAATTTTAAAAAACTAGCCGGGCGTGGTAGTGCGCACCTGTAGTTCCGGCTACTTGGAAGACTGAGGCGGAAGGATCGCCAGAGCCCAGCAGGTGGAGGCTGCGGTGGCTGGGCGACAGAGTGAGACTCCAACTCAAAAAAGAAAAAGAAAAAGAAAAAGTCCTAAAGTAGGAGATCCCACTAGTCAAGTATAAGCGACCCAAGATTTTTCTATCCTCATGCTTGTGGCTTCATGGTCACAGTGTGGCTTCTCCAGCTCCAGTCATCACATTTGCTTTCACCGGAAAGGAAGGAACCAGAGAAAACCAATTTGTTTATCAAGCATGTTACTTTTCTTAGAAAGTAAAATATCTTCCCAGAAGCCACCCTTTTACCTCATTGGCCAGGACCAGGTTACTTGGCCAACCCTAGCTGTGAGAGAAGCTGTGAGAATAGTTGGCTTTCTAGTTTCTATAGTGGGAAGCAGCAAGGGAGAGAGGGCTGTGCATAGCTGGTGGGTTGGTGTCGTTTATGTCTGCCCAGCCTTGAACCAACCATGGACAGGGCCATAGAGTCTTCAGTTGGTTAGATCCTAGGTCAAAGGGTGGAGTCAACTCCACACAAACCCAGTGGACCGAGCAGGATTTTGGAGGCGCAAAGGTACGTTAAAGGGTTTGAAAACATCTGCCCATCCAGAGTGTTCTACTGTATGGATTAATTCACAAATCTTTTTTATCTAGTTATTTATTTATTTGAATCAGAGTCTCATTCTGTCACCCAGGCTGGAGGGCAATCGCACGCTCATGGCCACCGCAGCCTCGACCTGCTGGGCTCAGGTGATTCTTCTGCCTCAGCCTTCCAAGTAGTTGGAACCACAGGTGTGTGCCACCATGCCCAGCTAATTTTTTGATTTACTGTAGCGATGAGGTCTCGCTAAGTCTCCAAGGCTGGTCTTGAACCGGTAGACTCAAGCAATCCTCTCGCCTCCGCCTCCCAAAGTGCTGAGATTACAGGCGTGAGCCACCGTGCCTGGCTACAGTTCTTTTAATTTCCAACTTTGGTTCCTAGACAAGAGGATGGGAGGATTGGTGTGAGTGACAGTGTAAACACAGGCATGGGGTGGGAGGAGCACAAGGAGACAGGTTAGGGCTAGGGAGCATTTCAGTTTGGTTAGAGGTTGGGCCACAAGGAGGGCGGGAGAAAGTATGGGTAGCCACAGCTGACTGAACGTCAAGCTATGTCAATATTTTACTTAATACTCATAATAGCCACATGAGGGCAGTATCGCTCAATTTCCACTCAATGATGTTCCAGATAAGAAAACAGACCTGGAATCAAAATCCAGGCCTTCTGATGAGTTTCCAGGCTGTGTGACTCCAGAACCTCCAGGCTGGAGACCCTGCTCTGGTTCCCCGAAGAAGGAGTAACTCAGGGGAAGCTGGCGCGATTAAAGCCACATGAAGTCACTTTCTTCCTGGAAAGATCTGGATACGGAGGCACAGGCTAGGCCAGGTTGTGTTATCTCATGTGCTTGGAGATCGGAGTTGGAACTTCATTGCCAAACATCTGCACTCCTCACGCTGAGATGAGATTTCTGACTGATTGAAAAACAGACAAACAAAACGACACCAACCCTGAGGCCGAGAACAAGTTCCCCAAATCATCAAGGTATCAGCTCCACCACCTCCGGTCTCACCAGATGAAGCCACCTGGTCCAGAGGGCAGAGCAAGCCCGTGGGGCCCTTCACAGTGAGCAGTCATGAAAATGGCAGAGTGTGGCTGCCAGCTGATTGAGGACGGCCCTGTCAGCATGAAGCCAAGGTTCCTTTGGCCTTTTGCTACTGGAGGAAACCTAGGCTGAGTCCAGAGTCTCTCCACTGCTCCCTAGTGCTGACCATAGTCCAGAATGTCCCAGACTGTGAGATCATATGCCACAAGTGTCTATTCCTTTGTACTCTGTACTCATACCTGCGTCTTGGGAGGAACCCTACAAAACCATAGGCACTGAAGCACTTGTCAAAATGCTACAGATTGGCCAGGCTCGGTGGCTCAGCCTGTAATCCCGCGCCTTGGAGAGGCTGAGGTGAGTGGATTGCCTGAGGCCGCGGGTTCGAGAACCGCCTGGGCAGCGAGACCTCATCTCTACAATAAATCAAAAAATCAGCCGGGCGTGGTAGCACGCGCCTGTAATTCCGGCTACTTGGAAGGCTGAGGCGGAAGGATCGCCAGAGCTCCCCCGGGAGCAGCCACTGCACTCCGGTCTGGGCAACAGAGTGAGACTCCAACTCAAAAAAAAAAAGTCCTACAGATTGAAGATGCTAGGTGATGACCAGACACCCGAGCCCATCCACCCAGTCATGGAAAGTTCCAAACTGCCCCTAGAAGTCTGGTACACTCGAATGTTGACTTGAAAGAGTGAGATGGATCTCTTGCCCTGACATATGAGGCACCCCAAATCTGCCGTCACCCCAGTTGGGAGGCAATGTGGGCCAGTGGTGAAAAGCATGGCTTTCGGATTTGGAAGACCCTGCTCAAGTCTTATGGAGGCCACTTGTGCCTCGACCAAGTTTAATGTCTCCTTTCCAAGCCCGTTTCTCCACTTGTAAAAAGTCATGGCAAACGCACCACGCGAGAGTTTAAGGAGGCCGAAGTGAAATGATGCAGGTCAAATATCTGGCCCTTGGTAAAAACAAACTGCGTGTATAGGGTTCCCGTTTCTGTAAAAGAACAGTGTGAGCACACGCACAGAAAACAACCCACGCCTGGCGGGGGGGCACGGCCTGTAGCTCGAGCTACTTGGAGGGCTGATGTGGAAGGATCCCCTGAGCCCCGCAGGTCGAGGCTGCGGTGGCCTGGGCGTTCCAGCCTGGGCGGCCGGGTGAGGCTTCAACTCAAAGGAAAAGGCGAAGAGCCCGCACTGCTCTCTAAACCGTCAGCAAGAATCCTCTCGGCGTGGGGACTCGGGGAAACCAGGGACCCGCCTCGTCCTCCAGCATGTGTGGCTAAAGTTCGAGCTGAAAGAAAGACATCAAAGAATCGGGCCGCATTTACAACCAGAACAGCGGGAGCACCCGGGTGAACAAAGAGCGTCCGAACGAAGAAGCGAGGAAACTGCAGGCGGCCCGGCCCAGCCCCGCGGCCCGAGGACGCGGTTCC